>NW_028143777.1:0-39594 GCF_977018435.1 Lepisma saccharinum
GAAGTAGTGTAATTGGGGCGTTTCAAAATAGTACTTGGTACGAGCCCTTTTTTTTTATGGATTTAATCTCAGTGGTAGCATATTTTGACGATTTTTTTGTTGATTTTATAGCGTTTGACGACTTTTCAGTGCAATTTTCACCGCATCTCATTTTTTTTCCCACTCGTACTTGGTACGAATGCCACGATCTTACGTGATATAACTTAACCTATCTTTTTTTCTTACGATTTTTTTTAATTTTTTTACGATCTTATGTGATATAACTTAACCTATCTTTTTTTTTATTTACGCACCGAACTAACCTACATTGGATTCTGTTTGTTTTAATATTTCAGTATTTTAAGGTTCTTTAACCTAAAATGTGTTGGATGTTGATTGGTACGAACCCTTTTTTTTTTATGGATTTAACCTCAGTGGTAGCATATTTTGACGATTTTTTTGTTGATTTTATAGCGTTTGACGACTTTTCAGTGCAATTTTCACCGCATCTAATTTTTTTTCCCACTCGTACTTGGTACGAATGCCACGATCTTACGTGATATAACTTAACCTATTTTTTTTTCTTACGATTTTTTAATTTTTTTTACGATCCTAAGTGATATAACTTAACCTATCATTTTTTTTTATTTACGCACCGAACTAACCTACATTGGATTCTGTTTGTTTTAATATTTCAGTATTTTAAGGTTCTTTAACCTAAAATGTGTTGGATGTTGATTGGTACGAGCCCTTTTTTTTTTATGGATTTAACCTCAGTGGTAGCATATTTTGACGATTTTTTTGTTGATTTTATAGCGTTTGACGATTTTTCAGTGCAATTTTCACCGCATCTAATTTTTTTTCCCACTCGTACTTGGTACGAATGCCACGATCTTACGTGATATAACTTAACCTATTTTTTTTTCTTACGATTTTTTAATTTTTTTTACGATCCTAAGTGATATAACTTAACCTATCATTTTTTTTTTATTTATGCACCGAACTAACCTACATTGGATTCTGTTTGTTTTAATATTTCAGTATTTTAAGGTTCTTTAACCTAAAATGTGTTGGATGTTGATTTTTTTTAGTATGTGGCAATTTTTTTTTTACGAATTTTTTAAAACTGTTCCGTCACCCTCTTGTTCTTCACGTCGTGGACGAAGGACTTCTCGGCGACCAGGATGACGCTGCACACGGTGTCCTCGGGCAAGGCTTCGTGGAACTCGCAGACGATCTTGATGTTGGTGCGATCGTTGACCACCACCTGCTTCCTCTTCGTCGTGTTGATGACGAACATCGGCCTGCGGATTTTGAATTCGCTTGTAAGCCGTGTAAGCTTCGTAAAGTTTGAGATAATCATCTTTTGTCATGTCGAGGTTGTAATTCTCGCGCGGGAACACTTCGTTGCGTCCATTCTTGAGATAAACATTCTTGATCTTGCAGTCGTCGAATTCGCAAACAGATTTTTCCTAAGTCTTACCGTTTCCAAGATAACCCCACTTCCGGTCGCCATTTTGAATTTCCGAGCACAGGTTCTATTCATATTTTTTCTTACGTATAGGTGTACATGATGAATCACCAAACAGATTTTTCCTAAGTTTTACAGTTTCCAAGATAACCCCACTTCCGGTCGCCATTTTGGATTTCCGAGCATAGGTTCTATTCATACTTTTTCTCACATATAGGTGTACGTGACGAATCCGCAAACAGATTTTACCTAAGTCTTACCGTTTCCAAGATAACCCCACTTCCGGTCGCCATTTTGGATTTCCGAGCATAGGTTCTATTTATACTTTTTCTCACATATAGGTGTACGTGACGAATCCGCAAACAGATTTTACCTAAGTTTTACCGTTTCCAAGATAACCCCACTTCCGGTCGCCATTTTGGATTTCCGAGCATAGGTTCTATTCACATTTTACTCACATATAGGTGTACATGATGAATCCGCAAACAGATTTTTCTTAAGTCTTACCGTTTCCAAGATAACCCCACTTCCGGTCGCCATTTTGGATTTCCGATCATAGGTTCTATTCATACTTTTTCTCACGTATATGTGTACATGACGAATCCGCAAACAGATTTTTTCTAAGTCTTACCGTTTCCAAGATAACCCCACTTCCGGTCGCCATTTTGGATTTCCGAGCATAGGTTCTATTTACATTTTATTCATGTATAGGCGTACGTGATGAATCTTCAAACAGATTTTTCCTAAGTCTTACCGTTTCCAAAATAACCCCACTTCCGGTCGCCATTTTGGATTTCCGAGCATAGGTTCTATTCATACTTTTTCTCACATATAGGCGTACGTGGTGAATCACCAAACAGATTTTTCCTAAGTCATGAATTGGAGGGTCTATGAAAACCTATATTAATTCTCGTAAGAGAACAGAAAACAAAAAAAAAAACAAAAAAAAAAAACAATACTGTGGTCATTACAACAAATAGTCTTCTTCAACCCCTATCCAAGAAACCAAAAAATCATCATCCTAACTAGAACCATGTAACTATCTACCATCTGTTAGAGGTTTTGTGAACTAAGTGGTGCTTTGTTTGTGTGTAAAAAAAATGCAATGCTTTTTGCACTTGGTTATCATCACTTAACATGTTATTAATTGTTTTTTAAAATTAATTACAACTGAAAACTAATAATTAATATTATCTAAAGTTACTAATTAATATTATACAATTAATTGATATATTTTTTTTGTTTTTGTTGCTAGTGTTGGGTAATTATAGTTGTTGCAAAATATTAGCTCTCGCGTATGACAGTTTCTGAGTTTTGTTGGGTATATATAGACGAATCGAAATTTTACACGGTATGTTAAATTGTATGTTAGGGTACATGGTAGGAGAAATCATTGTATATTAGAGCGCTCTTTTAATGATTTGCCTATAACTGCATACAGGCAGCCGTAATTTAGCATAAAATATCCTGATCCTGTTTCTTCTAGCGTGTGCGACGTTTGTTGTGGTGGCCTCATTGGGGGAAATGTGATTCTCCCATGATGTCATCTGACTTACTAGCATATGCGATACGAAGAACAGGCGTGTATGTGGCTTACTAGGATTAGGCTCATGGTAATGAGGTCCTAGTAGCTGAAACGTTGTCGGGGTATTTTGCATTTTTTTTTTCAAATATGAACACGTTAAAACTGAACTGTCTTGGATTTTTGAGTTTTGTATTCGCCCTGAGAAAATTCTATATAAAATAACATACCTGAAAATTATATTTGCAGTAGATTGATTTTTTTTGAGTTTTGTAATCACCTCAAGAAATTCTATATAAAATAACATACCTGAAAATTGTATTCACAGTAGATTGAATTCTTGAGTTTTTGTATTCGCACACAAGAAATTCTATATAAATAACATACCTGAAATTCTATTTACAGTAGATTGAATTTTTGAGTTTTGTAATCACTCCAAGAAATTCTATATAAAATAACATACCTGAAAATTGTATCGCTATATACTAGATTTTTTGATTTCTGTGATTTTGGAGAAAGCAATGGCATTCACCACCAGTTTCAATCATAAAAATGATAAAACTGAATGTGTTACTTGCGAAAAATTAATATCTAAAACTAATATTAGCAAACACAGGGCAAGATGTAGCGAAACAGGTTCGAGAATTAATCGTTCCTTACCTTCTAAGTCTTGTGCTCGATGTGGAAAGATGATTAGCATTACAAATTTAAGTAAACACCTCAAAATTTGCAAACCATCGACCGGACAAGCATCGAAAAGGAAAATCGATAATGCAGATACGGAAGCTTCCACTTCCAAGCAAATTAAATTATCCAATGAATGCAAACCAATTAGATCTGCATTCAACGACCAACTCCAGGATTTTTTAATTAAGTCAGAAGCAGGCCGTGACATCCTTAGTTTCTTGCATGAAACGAAAACATCTGTACTAAATATTTTGAAAGATAAACTTGAAAACAACTCTATAAAAGTATATGTTGTTCTGTTTTCCGAATACGAGAAAGTTGATGGCACAACGAGTATTTTTTATCATCGTACAAAAAACCAGACATTTTATTTTGCTGACGTCGAAAATTTGGACAACTTCTATTATAAAGTTTCCAACGAGCTGGTTAAGAAACACGACGATTTCGAGGCTAAAGGGTCGGGATGGTCTCTGTGTGGAAGTCCTCACACGTTAACTGTTTACGTGAACCGATTCTCGCCTCTTCGAGCTTCCAGCTACGTTCCTCTTCCACCGAACATTCAACACAAGAGAGCTGTGTTAAATATACAGAACAGTGATAACAAGTGTTTCCTTTGGTGTGTGTTGGCTGCACTGTATCCTGTTAATTGCAAAAATAATCCACAGTGGGTTGGGACATTACAACAATACGAGTCCGAGTTTGAAAGTGTAATGTCTGGCATCGAATACCCGGTGACATTGTCGGATATAACAAAGTTCGAAAATCGTGCAGGAAAACGCATCGCTATTAATGTATATTCCTTCACATCAGATAAATATCTCGTGCATCCCGTCAGGATAAGCGATATCGACGATGACGATGCTCGTGTGATTAATCTTCTTCTAATTTCAAACGAGGATGTTCATCACTACACGCTAATTCGTTCTCTATCACGTTTGGTCAAAAGTCAAACAACCAAGCATGAACATTGCATCGAAGTTTGCCCGAGATGCCTAACCACGTTCGACGATCGTGACCGACGTGATCATCAAAATCTTCATAGTCGTCAAATTGCTATCGATAAACTTGCCGAACATAAAATTTATTGCGGTGACAACAGACCGGCTAGAATGTTGATGCCCGAAACGAACGAAGTCGAAGAATTCAAAATGCACAAGGCATTGTTTGGAAACATCCCGCAATCATCGTCGCAGATTTCGAGGCGTTTCTGAAACCACTCTCCTACTGCGAACCGGATCCTGAAATTTCCTCCACAACGCCGTACCAGCTTCATCAACCTAATAGTTTCGGCTATGTTGTTGTGCGACGTGATAAAATAAATGAAGCATATATATACCGCGGGCCAAATGTAATCGAACACTTCCTGGAAAAAATGGTGGAGGAGGTTGAGGTAATTGGTAGCGTACTGCTTACATCAAAACCGATGGCACCTTTAACTGAAAATGAACTTCAAAATTACAATTCCACTGAGGTGTGTCCGATATGTGATCAAAGTTTCACTGATGAGAACAAAAAATATTCCACCACGATCATTTCAGCGGAAACTACATAGGTGGAATTTGCAACACGTGCAATCTTAAAATCCAGAAACCTAAATTCCATCCCCATATTCTTTCACAACGGAAGCGGATATGATTTTCACCACCTGGTGAGACATCTTGGCTACGATCCGAAACGTATAGGTGTCTTGGCCGAGAATGAAGAACGCTACATTAGTCTCAGCAAGCAAGTGTCGATTCCGGGAACGAAAAATACCATCGAGATGCGCTTCCTGGATTCGTATAGATTTCTCTCTGCAAGTCTGGATGCTTTAGCGAACAAAACTCACCGACGAACAATTCAAAATAACTAGAGCTAGTTTTCCCAACGTAGACATAGAACTCGTTAGACGTAAAGGGATTTATCCTTACGAATATGTTAGTGATAATTCTAAATTTAACGACGACGCTCTCCCACCTCCAAGAGAATTTTACAGCAGACTCAGAGAGAAAGGAATCACGGACGAAGAATACCAACACGCGCAACTCATGTGGGAGAAATTAGAATGTAGGACACTCGGAGACTACCACGATGCCTACTTAAAATTAGACGTAACGATACTCGCGGATGTTTTCCAAGCGTTCAGGAAAACGGCAACGAATATTTATAAATTAGATCCAGCGTATTTCTACAGTCTACCGGATTAGCGTGGTCGGCAATGTTATTCAGACAAAGGTCAAGCTGGAACTGATATCGGACGTTGACATGTTGCTATTTATCGAAAGAGGGATACGAGGTGGAATGGTGCAATGCGTACAGAGACATGCAAAAGCTAATAACGTACACATGAAAGAAGATTACGATTCAAATCGAGCATCGAATTACATCTTCTACGCCGACGTTAATAATCTCTACGGACATGCCATGGTTTCAGAAACTTCCATACGGGGGATTCGAATGGTTAGATCCCACTTCGATAGACATTATTCATTTCGACGATAGCGAGTGTGGTTTCTTCGCAGAGGTAGATCTCCAATTCTCCGACACCTGCACGACACGTTTTCGGATTTGCCTCCGACTCCCGAAATCAAAATGTCCACCCCGACTCGGTTCAAGACAAGCTTTTGTTAACATTGGACCCTAAACAGAGATACGTCGTCCACTACAAGAATCTCCGGTTTTTGATTGGGAAGGGTGTTCAGATAGTAAATGTTAGAAGAATTACTAAAGTTTAAACATTCCACGTGGTTAAGACCTTACATAGAAACTAACACACAACATAGAACAGCTGCCACTTCCGATTTAGACAAGGACTTCTTTAAATTAATGAACAATGCGGTGTACGGAAAGGACCATGGAGAATGTAGAAAGCACGTAGACGTGAAATTAATTTCCGATAAGAATAAATGTCGGAAGTGGATAGCCGATCCTAGATTCAAGTCGAGAAAAATTTACACCGAGAATTTGGCACTTTTCAATCTAGATATAAAATTGATGAAATTCAGAAAACCAATTTACGTTGGCGCAACGGTTCTCGACTTGTCGAAACTTTACATGTTCGAATTTCATTATGACGTGATGAAACCCTTCTACAATGATAAAATATCACTTTTGTACACGGACACCGACAGCTTTATTTACAGCATACAAACACCTAACCTCTATGAAGACATAAAAAATTCTTCCATGCTTGAGTATTTCGATACTTCTGCGTATCCTCAACCAACAGATTTGGAATTCCATCTCGTAACAAAAAAGTCCTAGGTAAACTGAAAGATGAATGTAACGGTGATATTATTGTCGAGTTCGCGGGTTTGCGTTCGAAGATGTATGCCATGAGAACAGAGAGTAGCGTCACGAAGAAAGCAAAAGGTGTGGGCAAGAATACGGTGGAGAACAAACTCACCTTCCACGATTACATCGATTGCCTTTACTCACAATCGACGATACTAAGTATAGAACAAAGAATCCAAAGTATAGACCATGTGATTACAACAAACGAAGTTAGGAAAGTAGCATTAGATCCGCATGACGATAAAAGATGTATTTTGTCTTGTGGAACCCACACGTTGCCTTGGGGACACTATCGTTTAGAAATTAGTAAAAATTGTAGGCAATGCAAATGAAAAAAAAATAAACTTAAATAACTATAACTAAAATAAAAAAAAACTTTAACTGTCTCAAATTATCACATACACAATAAATAACTAGCAAGGACAATGAATCTCTTTGGTTTCCGAAAGCAAACAATGGAGACTGTACACCGCACGGCAGATCATAAATTTTCTACCTTCCATGTTATCTAAACTCAACGGCCTGTTGATCAATCAATTTCGGAACGCTGCTCTTCTTGCTGGAACAGTGACGATTTCGGATTCGTGACGATCGACATGACGAGGAAACCCAACGACGGAAAATACAGAAACAAAATCAACGACTTTCTAAACGTTGCAACGTTGTGAGAAACGTTTCTCACAACGTTGCAACGTTTAGAAAGTCGTTGATTTTGTTTCTGTATTTTCCGTCGTTGGGTTTCCTCGTCATGTCGATCGTCACGAATCCGAAATCGTCACTGTTCCAGCAAGAAGAGCAGCGTTCCGAAAATTGATTGATCAACAGGCCGTTGAGTTTAGATAACATGGAAGGTAGAAATTTATGATCTGCCGTGCGGTGTACAGTCTCCATTGTTTGCTTTCGGAAACCAAAGAGATTCATTGTCCTTGCTAGTTATTTATTGTGTATGTGATAATTTGAGACAGTTAAAGTTTTTTTTTATTTTAGTTATAGTTATTTAAGTTTATTTTTTTTTCATTTGCATTGCCTACAATTTTTACTAATTTCTAAACGATAGTGTCCCCAAGGCAACATGTGGGTTCCACAAGACAAAATACATCTTTTATCGTCATGCGGATCTAATGCTACTTTCCTAACTTCGTTTGTTGTAATCACATGGTCTATACTTTGGATTCTTTGTTCTATACTTAGTATCGTCGATTGTGAGTAAAGGCAATCGATGTAATCGTGGAAGGTGAGTTTGTTCTCCACCGTATTCTTGCCCACACCTTTTGCTTTCT
This sequence comes from Lepisma saccharinum, assembly GCF_977018435.1. Taxonomy (NCBI): domain Eukaryota; kingdom Metazoa; phylum Arthropoda; class Insecta; order Zygentoma; family Lepismatidae; genus Lepisma; species Lepisma saccharinum. The sequence goes on from NW_028143777.1 coordinate 8,213, forward strand.
TCGTGACGCTACTCTCTGTTCTCATGGCATACATCTTCGAACGCAAACCCGCGAACTCGACAATAATATCACCGTTACATTCATCTTTCAGTTTACCTAGGACTTTTTTGTTACGAGATGGAATTCCAAATCTGTTGGGTTGAGGATACGCAGAAGTATCGAAATACTCAAGCATGGAAGAATTTTTTATGTCTTCATAGAGGTTAGGTGTTTGTATGCTGTAAATAAAGCTGTCGGTGTCCGTGTACAAAAGTGATATTTTATCATTGTAGAAGGGTTTCATCACGTCATAATGAAATTCGAACATGTAAAGTTTCGACAAGTCGAGAACCGTTGCGCCAACGTAAATTGGTTTTCTGAATTTCATCAATTTTATATCTAGATTGAAAAGTGCCAAATTCTCGGTGTAAATTTTTCTCGACTTGAATCTAGGATCGGCTATCCACTTCCGACATTTATTCTTATCGGAAATTAATTTCACGTCTACGTGCTTTCTAACATTCTCCATGGTCTTTCCGTACACCGCATTGTTCATTAATTTAAAGAAGTCCTTGTCTAAATCGGAAGTGGCAGCTGTTCTATGTTGTGTGTTAGTTTCTATGTAAGGTCTTAACCACGTGGAATGTTTAAACTTTAGTATTCTTCTAACATTTACTATCTGAACACCCTTCCCAATCAAAAACCGGAGATTCTTGTAGTGGACGACGTATCTCTGTTTAGGGTCCAATGTTAACAAAAGCTTGTCTTGAACCGAGTCGGGTGGACATTTGATTTCGGGAGTCGGAGGCAAATCCGAAAACGTGTCGTGCAGGTGGTCGGAGAATTGGAGATCTACCTCTGCGAAGAAACCACACTCGCTATCGTCGAAATGAATAATGTCTATCGAAGTGGGATCTAACCATTCGAATCCCCCGTATGGAAGTTTCTGAACCATGGCATGTCCGTAGAGATTATTAACGTCGGCGTAGAAGATGTAATTCGATGCTCGATTTGAATCGTAATCTTCTTTCATGTGTACGTTATTAGCTTTTGCATGTCTCTGTACGCATTGCACCATTCCACCTCGTATCCCTCTTTCGATAAATAGCAACATGTCAACGTCCGATATCAGTTCCAGCTTGACCTTTGTCTGGAATAACATTGCCGACCACGCTAATCCCGGTAGACTGTAGAAATACGCTGGATCTAATTTATAAATATTCGTTGCCGTTTTCCTGAACGCTTGGAAAACATCCGCGAGTATCGTTACGTCTAATTTTAAGTAGGCATCGTGGTAGTCTCCGAGTGTCCTACATTCTAATTTCTCCCACATGAGTTGCGCGTGTTGGTATTCTTCGTCCGTGATTCCTTTCTCTCTGAGTCTGCTGTAAAATTCTCTTGGAGGTGGGAGAGCGTCGTCGTTAAATTTAGAATTATCACTAACATATTCGTAAGGATAAATCCCTTTACGTCTAACGAGTTCTATGTCTACGTTGGGAAAACTAGCTCTAGTTATTTTGAATTGTTCGTCGGTGAGTTTGTTCGCTAAAGCATCCAGACTTGCAGAGAGAAATCTATACGAATCCAGGAAGCGCATCTCGATGGTATTTTTCGTTCCCGGAATCGACACTTGCTTGCTGAGACTAATGTAGCGTTCTTCATTCTCGGCCAAGACACCTATACGTTTCGGATCGTAGCCAAGATGTCTCACCAGGTGGTGAAAATCATATCCGCTTCCGTTGTGAAAGAATATGGGGATGAATTTAGGTTTCTGGATTTTAAGATTGCACGTGTTGCAAATTCCACCTATGTAGTTTCCGCTGAAATGATCGTGGTGGAATATTTTTTTGTTCTCATCAGTGAAACTTTGATCACATATCGGACACACCTCAGTGGAATTGTAATTTTGAAGTTCATTTTCAGTTAAAGGTGCCATCGGTTTTGATGTAAGCAGTACGCTACCAATTACCTCAACCTCCTCCACCATTTTTTCCAGGAAGTGTTCGATTACATTTGGCCCGCGGTATATATATGCTTCATTTATTTTATCACGTCGCACAACAACATAGCCGAAACTATTAGGTTGATGAAGCTGGTACGGCGTTGTGGAGGAAATTTCAGGATCCGGTTCGCAGTAGGAGAGTGGTTTCAGAAACGCCTCGAAATCTGCGACGATGATTGCGGGATGTTCCAACAATGCCTTGTGCATTTTGAATTCTTCGACTTCGTTCGTTTCGGGCATCAACATTCTAGCCGGTCTGTTGTCACCGCAATAAATTTTATGTTCGGCAAGTTTATCGATAGCAATTTGACGACTATGAAGATTTTGATGATCACGTCGGTCACGATCGTCGAACGTGGTTAGGCATCTCGGGCAAACTTCGATGCAATGTTCATGCTTGGTTGTTTGACTTTTGACCAAACGTGATAGAGAACGAATTAGCGTGTAGTGATGAACATCCTCGTTTGAAATTAGAAGAAGATTAATCACACGAGCATCGTCATCGTCGATATCGCTTATCCTGACGGGATGCACGAGATATTTATCTGATGTGAAGGAATATACATTAATAGCGATGCGTTTTCCTGCACGATTTTCGAACTTTGTTATATCCGACAATGTCACCGGGTATTCGATGCCAGACATTACACTTTCAAACTCGGACTCGTATTGTTTGTAATGTCCAACCCACTGTGGATTATTTTTGCAATTAACAGGATACAGTGCAGCCAACACACACCAAAGGAAACACTTGTTATCACTGTTCTGTATATTTAACACAGCTCTCTTGTGTTGAATGTTCGGTGGAAGAGGAACGTAGCTGGAAGCTCGAAGAGGCGAGAATCGGTTCGCGTAAACAGTTAACGTGTGAGGACTTCCACACAGAGACCATCCCGACCCTTTAGCCTCGAAATCGTCGTGTTTCTTAACCAGCTCGTTGGAAACTTTATAATAGAAGTTGTCCAAATTTTCGACGTCAGCAAAATAAAATGTCTGGTTTTTTGTACGATGATAAAAAATACTCGTTGTGCCATCAACTTTCTCGTATTCGGAAAACAGAACAACATATACTTTTATAGAGTTGTTTTCAAGTTTATCTTTCAAAATATTTAGTACAGATGTTTTCGTTTCATGCAAGAAACTAAGGATGTCACGGCCTGCTTCTGACTTAATTGAAAAATCCTGGAGTTGGTCGTTGAATGCAGATCTAATTGGTTTGCATTCATTGGATAATTTAATTTGCTTGGAAGTGGAAGCTTCCGTATCTGCATTATCGATTTTCCTTTTCGATGCTTGTCCGGTCGATGGTTTGCAAATTTTGAGGTGTTTACTTAAATTTGTAATGCTAATCATCTTTCCACATCGAGCACAAGACTTAGAAGGTAAGGAACGATTAATTCTCGAACCTGTTTCGCTACATCTTGCCCTGTGTTTGCTAATATTAGTTTTAGATATTAATTTTTCGCAAGTAACACATTCAGTTTTATCATTTTTATGATTGAAACTGGTGGTGGATGCCATTGCTTTCTCCAAAATCACAGAAATCAAAAAATCTAGTATATAGCGATACAATTTTCAGGTATGTTATTTTATATAGAATTTCTTGGAGTGATTACAAAACTCAAAAATTCAATCTACTGTAAATAGAATTTCAGGTATGTTATTTATATAGAATTTCTTGTGTGCGAATACAAAAACTCAAGAATTCAATCTACTGTGAATACAATTTTCAGGTATGTTATTTTATATAGAATTTCTTGAGGTGATTACAAAACTCAAAAAAATCAATCTACTGCAAATATAATTTTCAGGTATGTTATTTTATATAGAATTTTCTCAGGGCGAATACAAAACTCAAAAATCCAAGACAGTTCAGTTTTAACGTGTTCATATTTGAAAAAAAAAATGCAAAATACCCCGACAACGTTTCAGCTACTAGGACCTCATTACCATGAGCCTAATCCTAGTAAGCCACATACACACCTGTTCTTCGTATCGCATATGCTAGTAAGTCAGATGACATCATGGGAGAATCACATTTCCCCCAATGATCCCACCACAACAAACGTCGCATATGCTAGAAGAAACAGGATCAGGATATTTTATGCTAAATTTACGGCTGCCTGTATGCAGTTATAGGCAAATCATTAAAAGAGCGCTCTAATATACAATGATTTCTCCTACCATGTACCCTAACATACAATTTAACATACCATGTAAAATTTCGATTCGTCTATATATACCCAACAAAACTCAGAAACTGTCATACGCGAGAGCTAATATTTTGCAACAACTATAATTACCCAACACTAGCAACAAGAACAAAAAAAATATATCAATTACTTGTATAATATTAATTAGTAACTTTAGATAATATTAATTATTAGTTTTCAGTTGTAATTAATTTTAAAAAACAATTAATAACATGTTAGGTGATGATAACCAAGTGCAAAAAGCATTGCATTTTTTTTACACACAAACAAAGCACCACTTAGTTCACAAAACATCTATAACAGATGGTAGATAGTTATATGGTTCTAGTTAGGATGATGATTTTTTGGTTGTTGGATTGGAGTTGAAGAAGACTATTTGTTGTAGTGACCACAGTATTGTTTTTTTTTTTTGTTTTTTTTTGTTTTCTGTTCTCTTACGAGAATTAATATTGGTTGTCATAGAACTCTTCAATTCATGACTTAGGAGAAATCTGTTTCCGGATTCATCACGTACGCCTATACGTGAGAAAAAGTATGAATAGAACCTATGCTCGGAAATCCAAAATGGCGACCGGAAGTAGGGTTATCTTGGAAACAGTAAGACTTAGGAAAAATCTGTTTGGTGATTCATCATGTACACCTATATGTGAGAAAAAATATGAATAGAACCTATGCTCGGAAATCCAAAATGGCGACCGGAAGTGGGGTTATCTTGGAAACGGTAAGACTTAGCAAGAATCTGTTTGCGGATTCATCATGTACGCCTATATGTGAGTAAAATATGAATAGAACCTATGTTCGGAAATCCAAAATGGCGACCGGAAGTGGGGTTATCTTGGAAACAGTAAGACTTAGCAAGAATCTGTTTGCGGATTCATCATGTACGCCTATATGTGAGTAAAATATGAATAGAACCTATGTTCGGAAATCCAAAATGGCGACCGGAAGTGAGGTTATCTTGGAAACAGTAAGACTTAGAAAAAATCTGTTTGCGGATTCATCACGCACGCCTATACGTGAGAAAAAATATGAATAGAACCTATGCTCGGAAATCCAAAATGGCGACCGGAAGTGAGGTTATCTTGGAAACAGTAAGACTTAGGAAAAATCTGTTTGCAGATTCATCACGTACGCCTATACGTGAGTAAAATATGAATAGAACCTATGCTCGGAAATCCAAAATGGTGACCGGAAGTGGGGTTATCTTGGAAACAGTAAGACTTAGGAAAAATCTGTTTGGTGATTCGACGACTGCAAGATCAAGAACGTTTATCTCAAGAATAGAAGAAACAAAGTGTTCCCGCGCGAGAATTACAACCTCGACATGACCAAAGATGATTATCTCAAACTTTACGAAGCGTACACCACTTACAAGAGAGTAACAGAGGGAAACATGGACATGTACTACACACCCAGCGAATTCAAAGCACAAAAACCCATGTCCGTCATCAACACGACGAAGAGGAAGCAGGTGGTGGTCAACAATCGCACCAACATCAAGGTCGTGTGCGAGTTCCACGACGCGCTGCCCGATGGTACCGTGTGCAGCGTCATCCTGGTCGCCGAGAAGTCCTTCGCGTACGACGTGAAGAACAAGAGGGTGACAGAACAGTTTTAAAAAATTCGTTTAAAAAATTGCCACATACTAATATAAAATATATATAAAATATGTGAAAAAACTTTAAAATACTGAAATATTAAAACAAACAGAGTCCAATATAAGTTAGTTCGGTGCGCAAATAAAAAAAATAATAGGTTAAGTTATATCACTGAAAAAAAATCGTAAGATAGGTTAAGTTATATCACGTAAGATCGTGGCATTCGTACCAAGTACGAGTGGGAAAAAATTTAGATGCGGTGAAAATTGCACTGAAAAGTCGTCAAACGCTATAAAATCAACAAAAAAATCGTCAAAATATGCTACCACTGAGGTTAAATCCATAAAAAAAAAAAGCTCGTACCAAGTACTATTTTGAAACGCCCCAATTACACTACTGTCTTGCGTTATCGGATGCAGAAGCATGCGATGTAAAGTGTGAGGAGGGTAGTTTCAAACGTTGAATATAACATAATATTTGTGGTTGTATCATTTAAAAATCTAGCGTATATTTTAGGTCCGCAGTGAAAAGCCAAACCATAGAACATCGTATTTGTGTGTATGTGTGTATGATAGTATGTGTGTGTGTGTGGGTACGCAGATATATTCTTCTTAGGACCGGCGTATCTTTAAACACCTTTCTTAATGGGACCAAAAAAAATGTTGGGACTTTTTGCCGGTCCCAATAAGGAAAAGGCATTTCGAGACTCCTGAGAGCCCTTGCGACCTGTACGCGAAGTATTTCGAAGGTACCAAAAAGTTCATATTTGTTGGATTAGTGTTTATGTCGCTGTGTTACACTCTGCCACCTGCTGGTGAAACCTGGTACCTTCAAGGCTGTGTAAAACTGTGGTGTTTAATCGCATCCCTTGGTACCGTGAAGTGTGGGTGTGTAAAATCTTGGATCTATTTCGCATGTATTGGTACCGAACATCCCAGGGGGTTGAGAGGCGAGGAAAGGTACGTGCAAATGCCGACGGGGTTCCCCTCTCGCCTGGCCGTCTTGTTGCTTCCGAGCTGTCAATGTTGCCAACTTAAAACTTTGGAACCAGATATGTTTTTCTATTATCTTCTAACCCTCCAAGTGTAATTGTAATTGATTTGTTTTGTTTTACTTCGCTTTTTGTACCACTGGTGGCTAATTTGCGAAGATGGGGATGACTGATGATATCATGAAATTGATGAATCGACTCCCACAACATCCATGCCCAGACCGGGATTCGAACTCGGGAACCCTGGTGTCGTAGCGCGATGTGTTAACCACTCCACCACGGGGGTCGGCTTTAATCCTGCAATCAAACAAAATGCTACAATAGAATTTATTCCTCCAAATGTGACCCTTCTATATGTCCCTATAACAAATTATTAGTTGGGTTTTACTATAATACTGGTAAACAGAAATCCATTTGTAAAGCTCATTTTCTTCCATTACCAGGAAACGATGCTATCAGTAGAAACTCGTTACTTGTCTCCTTTCGGCCATGATGAGGATAAGAATGGAGATTTCTGACCAAGGCGACAAGCGATCCGGCAAAAGGGAGGGGGTGTTCATATCGAAGTGACAAGTGACACGATACCTCTGTCTACAAGCAAGCGTTTTTCTCAAATGCTCTAACAGACCAAGGCGACACGCTGCATGACATCCATGACTTTCAGAAGCGGAAGCCGAGAAGCGACACGTTTCGAAACGAAGAAGCAAGTCTCGCCTGTTACTTCCGTTTGTCAATATCCTGAATTGGGTCGCCTAGGTCTGGTGTTCGGGCTTTAACAGTGAATGCTTACTTGAAGACTGAAGTGGCTTGTCTTTCTTTTCGCTTGTCACTTCGGTATGAACTTCAGCGTCATTTGCAGCCGTCGTTTGCTACTTGTTGCCTGTCGTTTCGGTTTAAAATCTCTCTGCAAGAAAGCATTCAATGCGTAGGCATGACCACCAGACCGAAGTAACACCATAACGTCCCCAGTGCGTGAAACATGCAAGTGGCACGTGTAGTTTGTCATATCACATTTGTTAGAAAGTTTTATTTATTTAAGAATTTGTGTTTCCAAAGCCATTTATCGCTTCGGTACGAAAGTTCCATTGGGACGAAGCGACGAGCAACGAGGGGTTTCTCACTGAAGTAACACTACCCGTGCAGCATAGCATATATTATTGAGTGTTTGTTTCCAAGTGACACGTGTCGCTTCTCGCTTCGGTCTGAAAGCATCCCAAGACTCGTACGGTATTCGAACATAGGATCCCTATTCGTAGAACACGAAGACAAACGTTTATACTTCTCAAAGTTAACGGCTTGATTGCAATCCTTAACTACATTTAATTTCAATGCAGTTCTTTTTTAACAGTCGTGTTTGGCAACACTGATAAGTGAAGCGAAGTTTTCACTCTCGCCTCTGCAGCCGCGCCGAAACCGTGGACAGAGAGCTGTGATGTCTTTTTGCGACGTTGCATGCTACACGTATTTGACGTCTTCTGTACTCGCTCGCTCTGTTTAACGTGCGACTAAACGAGAGGGGAAAGTCTTCACCCGACAACGTCGCAGGGGCAAAACAATTGCTTCCCTGCTTGTAGTAACTTCACCGCGCATTTTCCCCCTGTGTCTGTTGTCACGGTATCTTACGCTTGATCTCTCCATTGCGTTATTTTCACAAAGTAGGAACTGTGTCCTGCTCGTCACTTCGGTTTGCGTGTGTTTCTTCATAGTTCAAATGTAAAAAGATAACATACAAATGCTTACGCAGAGATATTCGCTTATACATAATTGATTGATTGATTTGGTGTTTTATGTCCACTTTATGCACAATAAGGCTAATCGGGACTGGACCTACAGTTTAAAGTGGGATCCGAACCACCATGAGCTTCCACCGGTTATCGAACCCAGGATCCCTTGATTACAAGGCAACGACGCTACCACTGCACCATCTTATGCATAAAACAACCGAGAGAACAATGACATGTACATTTGATAATGTTCCCCACCAGAAAACTTTGAGGGAAAAAGCTCGAGTTGAAGACATCGATTTAATTTTTTATATAATGCCTGAAAACAACATATTTGCCTTCTATGACCTTAACGAAAATATTAAATCCACTGTAGTAAACATTACTTTCTAGATGGCAAAATAAAATGTAAACGACATAAATACTCTTCCCGTTTCTAAACCTGATAATTTATAGCCGTGTATTTGATTGAATTTTATAATTAATAATGCAATGAAGTAAATGGTCACACAGTATACAGGTTTAGTGAAAGATAGCGTATTCCTTCCCTCAGTGTGGTCTTTATATAACAATATTTACAAAGTTACAAAAGCAACTGTACTTGAAGGGACAGCGAAGATTTTATGCCATCAAAATATCTGTGGCGACTGCTACAAAAGGTAAAGTTCTCCCCTGTGTATGGCAGTCTGCCGTGACACCATTCGAGCAAATGATATGGCTCCACACATTCTCGATCTCTGCCGTAGTGAAGGATACATGAATGATACACACCACGCTCTGATGTATCTAGGGGTCGCGGGTTCGACACGCGGTGGAGGAACATGGCATGGTGTTCCCTTGACGGTGCCCTTCATCAATTTCATCATATTATTACTCATCCTCGTCGTTTGGATTAGCCAAAAATGAAAAAAGCGACGCTAAAAATCATCTAATCAAATGTATTCATTACTTACCTTCCAGCCTCCATGAAGAAGTGGCTACGAAGCCAGAAGCCCTACTTTTGAATCCTGGGTGAGGAATGAATATATCATCGTGTTCATTCGGATTCCACCATTAATGCTCATTAACGATTAACCTACGACGTAGAAAAACGCTTAAAATTAACGTAAACATACGTCGCATTCTTCAGTCGCTTCATTAATGTGGATCATTTCACTATCCTAGGGGGAAAATGTTAGTTTAGCAACGTAAAGAATATTCACTTTCGAGACAATCCAAGGCATTGAGAGGCAGGGGTGTAGCAAGGGGTGGAAGAAGTGCGCGACCGCACGGGACTTCGCGCTTAAAGGAGCTTGATATGAAAAATGTTATAAATAGAAGTGGGGGGGGGGGGGTCATGGAAAATGCTATTTTTTTGTGAGCAGTAATATTAAAACATTCTGTATTTATCTGGTTTTAAATTCTAGTTAAACGTTATAATTTGAAAGAATACGTCCAATCAGAGGCATAACATACAGGCAGGCAGGTCTTAAGTCTAAGGGGCACGAAAGAAGTAAAAAATGATCGTCGTATTTCTCATGTGAAACACTTAGGAAAAATTTACGAAAACTTGCTTAGACATTTTTACACATTTATTCTTTCATTGAATAGAACGTCCTTTGTCTTGTATTCTCTTCAATCTCTTGACCCTGCACTCCCGATTTTAATAAGTTAACAACAAACACCTCTAACTGGCACGAAGCAAGCGCGAGACATTTCAACGCTTGCGTTGTTTCCTTCCTTCCTAGAACAGGCCCGTACCCAGAATTTTTTTGAGGAGGTTGGAGACAGATCCGAAAATGTGGAACAAAAGAGAAGATCCGAAATTCTATTGGATTTGTTGAGTTAGGTTATTTTACGTCGATTTTCTGACACTTTTGGCTGATCGCGATGATGAGGATGAGTGATGATATGATGAAAATTGATCACGGAACACTCACAAAGAACGTCCATGCCCAACCCTGGATTCGAACCCGGAACCCACAGCGTCGTAGCGCGTTGTGCTAACCAGGTGGTCGACCCTGGTCGGTGAAATGCTGTTGGGAGTACTGGATGTGACCACCAATGTTTCGGTAGTATTATTGTACGAGCTAGTGCTAGCTCGTAGCTCGAATAGTGCTAAGTGTACACCCAACGGTAAAAGCAATATGTCCATCTCCATTGTATTTTCATTCAGTCTGTTTTCCACAGTGTCATGATAATGGGTTGAAATAGAAACGCAGTCAACATAAGCTTCGCATCAAAAGAATCAATGACCCCTTAGAAAGAACACAGGATGTAGAGTAGTGTTGCCCACGAGACGAGACTTTGGCCTATCTCGTCTCGTGGAGTCTCGTGGAAATGCTGTCTCGTCTCGAAAATATTCGTTTGTCTTATGACACATGGTCAAGCTCGTCTCGTCTCGAATTTTTAAAAGCCTGTCCCGTCTCGTCCCATGGGCAACACTAAAGAGTAATGAGAGAATTAAAATGGTGGTGAACAATTTGCCTACTATTATCTTTCCTAATTGTAGAATTGTAGAGTTGCAATGTTAAGGTCCAAAGTATCGGGAAGAAATAATTATTAATTAATTATTATTAATAATTAGCAATCATTATTAAAATGAAGAACATATTTAAATGGGGGTTAACGCCTCCAAAATAAAACCTCGAAACATTTAGTCAAATTACGACTTGAGTTTGAAAGAAATTGGGACAGGGATTTGAAAGAATAGACTGTTCCGACTAAATTGGAATGTCTTGTAAACACGCATCAATGATTAGAAAACAAAAATTACAAGGTCAGTTTAGTTTCCCTTGGCAGATAAGGTTCAGCACAGTTCTGAAAAAAGAGGGTAGCGACTGCTCACCCCCACTACCATTTAATTTCCACCATTGGATGGGGGCCTCGCATTCTAATCTCATCCAGGGCTTCGCTATATGTTGCTACGCCACTGTTGAGAGAGGATTACTAAATTCAAAAATCCATATTTCGAAGCGTCATGCATGTTTTTTGCAATTGTTTTATACTTATTGTTAGTTTACTTAGTTTATTTGACGTCGCATTTCTACCACTTCTGGCTAATTGCGAGGTTGCAAGTGAATGTCAGAAATGAATGAAGGGTCTTAGCAATAGCAACCAATTTTCGCGACGTGTACCTTCACCCCTCTCTCTTGCCACTACTGTGTGCCGTGTTCTTTGACATTCTGACATTGTCCTCGGTTTTCTTATAGCTTTTCTTTCAATCAAAATATGTGCACAATGACAACGTGACTACTGCTTCATTTGCAAACTGGAAGTAACAAAATGCAAGTCAATGTATACTGCTATAATCTAATTTTGTATTGGTATAATTGTTATTTTCGCTTGTCGATCGCTACTCCTCGCAGACTCGTGTTGGTAAACATGTGAAGAATTAGCAAATTAGAATTCAGATCGACAAGTTACCGTTCCTGGATATTAAGGTAAAGAGATAATGGATTGTTGCAAGTCTGATTTGTGAACAGATAGACTAATCGGGACTGAATGGGATCCGAACCAATAGTGGGAAATATACAATATTGCAGGATTTAAAAAAAGAAGTATAAAATCACTGTAAAATTTAAGAGCGAAAAGGAGTTACGAATAATATATATCCTATATTTTGTTAATGTTTTGGGCCTAAAAGCTTAGAAGAATCAGTTAAATTGATTTGAGGTTTTATTATAAATCCACTTTATGTACAAATAGGTTAGTCATGGTGGACCTAGAGTTTAATGTTGAATTATAACACTACGTGTCTCCATCGAACACAGGACCCCTTGCTTACAAGGCACAGAGATTGCCACCATCGGGGTGGCCCTACAGACATACTGTCTGGCTACCTTAGCTGAGACCATGGACGAAAGTGCGCATTGGCAAAATAGGGGCACTTTGTTCAGGAAGCCGGTTTCGTGAAAATCGTCAGCTGTTGAAAAAACAATGAAGTTTCAAACGTAGTAACATCGCCGCCAAAATACGTATAGATGTTTACGAATTATGTAAGGGTACAGAATGAAAGAAATAACCATCCATATACTATATAAGCAAACGGAACATATCAGGAAAGTATTCATTACGTCACATTAGTAGATAAACTTGTTTGTAAACATGGAACTTCATTTTCGGTCATTCAATTAAATTGGTATCCTTATTAAATCGTATAATTAGCACAAATGTACACAGCAGTAATCAGAATAGTATCAACAGTATTATTATGCAAACTATTATAAATACAGTAAAGAACATGTAGTAACTGATTGGTTTGTGGCATTGTGTATTATATCAAGGGTGTTTTGTAGAATGTGCAACAGGGACCAATACGTCTTTGTTTTCTTTGTTCCACTTCGAAACGGTTTGTTACGAATTGTAAGAGACATCACAAACACAACACAGAAAGCAGTAATAAACACAGCAAGCGGACCATACAGAGCGACCACAAGGAAAAAAACCATGGACGAAATGTCCCAGCGTTCAGATCGTGCCATAAGGAAGCCTGGTCCACTCTCCCCCTCCTCTCCTCGCAGGAGTACGGTGCACAGGCTTTGCTGGTCTGAGCAGGTTTTTTTGCTTGTGGTTTTACTATAGCAAGCAAGAGCCACAGGGTGGTGTTCTACCTGCTTCCCTTCTCGCGTTTGGAATCGTACTTTCCAGCTAGTTTCGTTTCCCTTGGCCGGACTGTACCAGTCAAATTATAATTTAGAACTTCAAGTTACTTGGTGACAAAAAAAATACTACACTGATCCCCCAAAAAATACCTTACTTCACAGAATATAATACTTTAACACGGAATTATCATTACCTGCAAACTATATGAGTGTTTCCAAAGATCTGCTGCATATACCCTTTCCCTCATAACAAAGATCAACTAAAAATTAAAAAAAAACAAACGAGCGTTTCTCTATTTGCAGTCCGTCTTTGTTTACGTGTAGCGCGAAAGGTTAAAGTTTTAGTGTTTGAAACCCAGAAAAGCATGTTTTTGCACTTGTCCTTTCTTGCATCATGATAAGATGTACAAATGCCTCAGCTCGATATAATTCAACTTCAGAGCTCTTCTGCTGCTTGCAGGAGTGGATGTTATCTGCTTCAGTAATCTACACTCCCATGTTCCACCTGCCAGGCTGCGAGAGTAGTAGTGCTTTCAATTATTTTGACTGGTATGTAATTTTCGCTGCTGGCTGCAAGCAATGTGTAACAAAATTATACCTCATGTGTTATAACATGGCGATTATTATTATTATTATTATTATTATTATTATTATTAAAGATTAATTAGTGAAATAGTTTTCTCTTTCGCTAAAATTAACATAAAGAAGATAGCAAAGAATGAACTATGAATCAACGAAATTAATAACAGCGTTTACTTTTCTTTGACGATTTAGTTAGGAAACAGACCTGTGATCCAGTATTTCGTTATTATATATTATATTATTCTTCTTTAAATCTTGTATCTACAAGGAAAATCAAACAAAGAAACATAAGGACGTCTTATTTGAAATTCTTAACCCCGTAGCGTGAAACGAAAGGCGGGAGGGACTTCGAAATGCAACAGTTAACTTTAGTACTTGGTTCTTGGAGAGAACGTGCGTAATATTAAGTTAACGAATGGTTTGTTCAATGAATGATTAATAATTGCGACACTGACGAAAATCCCGTGGATAGAACGAAAGTACTATTTACATTGGGAACCATCAAACGTGATTTAGTTACCTAACAACCGCTGCATACCCAACCCAAATCTCGACAAATTAAAAGTAAAAGCGAGCAAATGTAGAAATATTATGCAATAGATATTGGTCCATCATTCCCAGCTAAATTGTATCCTTAAACATCTGTCACAAGTGACTTATCGAAAGTTTCATCTGCACATGATTTTGCCAAACAGTACCTCTCCAATTCTACCTCCCTCTACAGAGGTATACCATGTTAGATATAATTTTAAAACTATAGGTCCTGTCCCATTTAACCGATCTGTGCAAAAAAGTGAACTTAAAACTATACATTTAAAAAAACTCCGATCTCCGCACGGACTGCTTAGCACAGTGTTTATGAAGCCAATGGTTACGGTTCGCATCTCCCCCTGGACGTGGGTGTACTTTGTAAGTGTTTCTGCATCAATTTCCTAATTTCATCCTATCATCACTCATCCTCATCGTCGCGATTAGCCAAAGTGGTATAAAAGCGATGCTAAATAACAAAATCAAATCTTTGCAGACACACGCAAACAACATACATAAATAGAAGAAACTGAACAGGAGGAAATGTTTTGTCATTTCCTTTCACAAGTGTGTTTGTTTTACATTCAAGGCAACTTAAATAATGGGCCAAAAATATGTAGATTCGTCACTGACAGTCATTTGTTTTCTCCTCTCCACATCGCTTTTAGCCGAGTACCGCCTTGTTGCCAGTTTCCTTCATAGCTACGTTGTCAAAAGCTTCAAAAGAGAAAAATATTACATCTCTTATTTCGATGTCTAAGGTTCATGATGATACAAATGCTTAGCACTGAATAAAGGCGACGACCATCTGTTCAAGAATGCTTAACATTTTGACAACGCAGGGGTAGCATGACATTGTAAAGAGCTGCTTTCGTCACCCACGCTCCGACCGCTCCCTTACTGTTGGACACGTCGTGGTTCGCATACCACTTTTAATTATAGGTCAGCACCGATTAGCCCATCTTTGCATAAAGTAGACTTAGAACTCAATTCCATTACCGAACATTTCGGTTTCTTGAAGGCAATTTGGGAGCTACGTGAAATAGAGGATAAAGATAACAGAGGCAAAGGGATTCGATGTGCTGACCACGTGTCAACTTATAAGGAAACCACTTAAGAGGCCTTTGTTATTCATGGCAGTTTCGCCACGGAGTTTTTTCATCGTAGCTGTTATGGAGATGATTAATTTTATATAAGATTGGCGAGAAAATATTAACAAAACATGCTATTATTGTGTTTCACGCTAATCGGAGGTGAATTCTGTTACTGGGTGATAGATGGGTGTTATGATATGTCAGCTGTAAAGTTAAGAACAGTGGCGTATTTAGAAGGAGTTTTAGAACTAGGTAGTCTTATTTTTGCTCAACTTTCCTTAAAATAAAATAAAAATAAAATTTAGGAAAATATGGCATGATCTAGGAGTGGTAAGAAATATCTGATAACCCCTTATGATTTGATTTGATTTGATTTGTTGTTTGAAGTCCACTTTATGCACAGTAAGGCTAATCGGGACTGGACCTACAGTTTAAAGTGGAATCCGAACCACATGTGCTTGCACCGGGATTCGAACCCGGGACTCCTTTATAACCACCTTATGTTCACATCCCTTTACTGCATTTGTGAGTACGTCACTGAAAGCGTGGGGAATACTGCCCGCAAATAAAATGGAGAGGGTTCCTTAAATAACGATAACAGAAGCGGGGTGTAATGCATGGCCTTCCTGCAAGAGCCTAAATGTCAACCTCTCTTCCACGACCTGGACTGAGGGAGGAAGGGGGGTTGCCATTAGGCTATCCTAGGCTATAACCTAGGGCCAGACAAAAATGAGATGCTGAAGGGGCAGAAGTGAAAACCATGGCAAATTGAAACATGCCAAATCCTTTTACTTGCTTATTTCGTTAACGAAGGACTATCTAGCAATTAAATAAGTTCTTTCACCATGGCCTATTTTCAAACGTCACCTAGATCATACAAACAGTATGTACAACTCTATTGTTCGAATATAAGTAATTGTTCCTCGAAAAAACTAATGTAAACATTTTGAATGCCAACAAATAAAAGTCAATTGGGGGGATATTGGCGACCAAAATCAACATCATTGTTTACCGATTTACCGGTTCGCGTGCAGTGTGGCTACCATAAGGTAGTGTTGATTCGTTTTCCTTTAGTGCGTGTGCGGTATTAGTGTTGTCTGGCGAAATATATATTGAAAGTGGCTGTTTCAAAGGAAAACGAAGTTTAATGAGTAATTTTTAATCAGATGTATCAATGTTTTGAACTTTACAAGTGTTATTAGTACAGAGCATGATGCAGTTAGTGAAAATTAAGTACCATGAGAACAAATTATTAATAAAAATGTCTACAGTGCCCAAAATAAAGGATAGTCCAAATTCTATATATCCCGCTCTGGATGGGCTACATTTTGCAGACAATCGGTGCTTTCGCGTCTAGACTCAGATTCAGTCTGTTGCGTACTGCCCATACATTCTTGTTATTGCCCTCGCATCAATTCCATCCTAATCTTAGCGATTGACCAAAAGAGACAAAAGCGAGAAGTAATATTAGTCGAATTAATCTCTATATAACACCAGCAAATGGCTGTGTCTTCCTCAAATTGAGGATTCCTCTCGCAGATATCCCATATAACATGAAGGTTAGGATGAATGATGAAACAGATTGTTGGAACAAAAAGAATTTCATGTACAGGTTTTCCAGGATGCGAACCTAGGACACCGAGTTTTGTTGCACGCTACGCTAACCATTCAGCCACAGAGCCGACCTGAAATACTTTGTGCTTGCAGGAGTGATTCTCGAGACGCACACGATAAAAGTGGCAAGATGAATAAGACTTGCATTGGCGCCTTCAGGTCTCCGCCGAGCATTCAACCATATCGGTATCAATACCTCACCTTGATGTGGTTTCAAGGTGAATAGTATGTATGCCCCCATACTTCAAGTTGTTGTATTTCTGCCGTCCAACTTACAGATATGTATGTGTAACACAGTGTTAATGACCAGGGACATATGAAAAATGGGATAACCGTTAAAATAAAATAAATTATAATTGCATGATTGTGGATTTAAGGTGTTGCTTTGTTAACTGACTTTCGCAGTTATAACTATCGAAAATTAAATATTTGTGGTTAAACTCGCCTAAAATCAATTGGTAAATTGTTTTACATTTTCACACAAATGTCAAGTTAATGTACTTGAAGCTAATATATATTTTAAGTTGGGGACATCACAGAGGGCGAAGGGGTGGTTGTTGAAAGACTGCTGAATTCGCCGCATTGTTGCTTCAAGGGAAGAGGGGAAACTCGTTCAAAACGTAAATACTCTCATCTAAAACTAGAAATGCTAGTAGCAACAAAGAAAGAGGGAGAATTGTTTTCAGCACTCAGTCCTCAATATTTCGCATGCATGTACTATATGAGAAGCAGCAACTTGAACTTTAATAAAGGATAAATGAAAAATCTGCTGCTACCAGGGGCTCTAGTTTCTACACTAACTCCGTGCTATTAATTCGAGGAGACGGTTGTTTTCCCATATTGACTCACATGCTAGTCATTTATGAAAATCCGCGCTTTTGGTAGATCATTCCCAATCAGTAACATGAATAGATATTGATACTTTTTAACATTAAAATTCAAGAAGCAATTTTTTAATGAATAATTTCCTCTTTTGTTGCAAATAATTGCAAAATTATCATCATTAATAAATAGGGAACGAATTATTTCACGAGTGTTACACACGTCATATTTTATCATTCTCTAAACCTCAAAATAATATGTTAATATTGAATCAATGCTTTTTCTTGTTCACATCACAGCACCTCCAAATTAGCCGCGATTGAGGAATGTGGGAGGCCCTACACATCGTTTTATCTAGTCTAATAGATAGTCTTGTCATTGTTGAGAGACTAAACAAAATGCAGGACTACATTTAGAATATAATCGTTATATTTGCACCTTCAATCACTGCCACAATCACTGAAGGTGCAATGTCTATAAAGTGTTTGGAACACGCTCCGAAAGGTTTGCCATAATCATTGCAATGGGTGTGATTTCGCGCAAACAATTTTCGGGGAAGTTGTTGGCTGAATATCATCCAATGGAAACAGCCGCTGAGGTTCTAATGGTGATCAAACGCCTAACCGCACCATTAAATGTGATACCGTTACCACTACGCCATTGGGGACAATTGCGATAGCAGAAAACATTCACACTTTTTCGCCATCTTTATTTGCAGTTGAAGTTAATAATACAGCGAACTTGAATCATATTGGGATTACTGTATTCCCAACTAATTGCCCCCATGCACACGCCACTGTTGCTTGTGTATATAAGTGTTCACTCACTTACAAGCGAAACCGAAACTCGAGCTCTCAGCGAGACAACTCCAGGCGCCGTGAAACAGATAACGGTTAAGCCACTGACGTTCGTTGGAACATGCATTTCTACTGTCTTGGCCTTTGAGTCACTGCTTTGGTTGCGATGAAGTATTTTGGCAGGTGTCCTATTTCGCTGCAGGATACATGCAAGCCTTAACAGAATAATGTTAATGATATGCATATGATATAAAATGGTTACTATTATTCGGAAATTAATACATGATTTCTCTTCTGTAGAGTGTAAGAATTTTTTCTTCCGATAATGAAATAGTAAAAAAAATATTTAACCAGTCAGTACCCCTCCCCCCAAAATGATATGTTTACTGTCTCTTTATATACGTATATCTCTGGTTCTAATTGATTATTTATTTGCCACATAGACAGATGAAACTGACATAGGAATTCGAACCCAGAATTTATTGTGCTAATATAATGAGTTGACGGACATTTAACAATCGTGGCGTCCTTTAACTTTTCCAGGCAGTCATAGCCGAGATATATAAAGCAACGTTTCGATTATAATTTTGTTGGTTAAAGTTGGATATTTTTTTTTTAAGTAACGAAAACGCTTTGCTCATTTCCGAATAGCACCTTTCAGTAAACAAATTGATAGATTGATCGAGTTCGTGTTTTAAGTCCATTTTACATACAGTATGGTTAATCGGGACTAGACGTACAGTTTAAACTGGGATTCGAACCATTTTATGTCTCAACTGGTTATCGAACACGGGACTCCTTGATTACAAGGCGACGACATTTACTACTACGCCAACAGGGAGTCCCAGTAACCAATATATATATATATATATATATATATATATATATATATATATATACTTTTTCGTCTATGAAACACCCGATATTAACACACTTTCAAACAACGTCTTGTACATATGAAGCAAATTAAAATTGATATGTGAGGGCATAGGAGTGCGCACGGTGGTTGCCACTGGTGCATGAACACCTCAAAATGCGTCCTCAAAAAATTAAGAATGTAGAAAGTACCATTATAACAATGAAAATAATGTCTCCTCTGCTGTCTCGAGATTTGAATTTTAATGGTCGGATCTTTCTAAAGTTAAAGACAGAAGAGTGAAACGACTTGCAGCCAAAGCTGGAATACGCCTAGAAAGATGACCCTTCGTTCGGGATTCACCAGTGATAAGAGGAAATCCTTGATTGCTTAACGAGTGTCAAGCAAACTATTTTGACAAAACAATAATAATACAATGCTAACAATACCCACAATAGTTTGCAAAATGATCTACGTAATCAGTGCGATGTTTGTAGTGGTGCAACAGTCTACGTTAGAGAAAACAGGGTTTGAAGTAGAGTCCGATTGATTTGATTTTTTTGACGTCGCATTTCTTCTACTTTTGGCTAATCACGAAGATGAAGGTGAATGATAATAGGATCGGATGGATGAAGCAGTATTCGAATGAAGGGGTGAACCGGGGAATTTCCCCCCTCTATTTTTCCCATGCTCTGCTCTACATTTATATTTTCATTCCCAACCATGGGAAGAAAATGTCCCCCTCTGAACGTGTACTTTGAATGGAATGACACTGTTTGAGTCATAATTTCGAGCTTGCTCTTCAAGATGTTTTTTAAGAAAGATAGTCTTTGTACCCTAAATATTTTATGGATGCACTTTATTTTATTTTCAGAAAAAAATAATAGGATCTGTTCTAGAGTGGTCAAGCAGTAGAAACAACAATGATGGAAATTAGCGAAATGATTGACATTTGTTGGGTGCCATCAAATCAATCTGTGTGGGTAATAATAAATAATTATCTGGTTCTTGTACATTTCTCTTCGAATAGTGAACTCAGTGCAGCTATCGGTTGAAAAGAAATAGAAAGTGCCAAGGAATGCTGAAGAAAGTACCAACTTAGTTATTTGTAGAATTTTGACTTTCCCCTGTTTTATTAGATTTCCTCAAACAGTTTCCATTGCCTCCACAGAGAAGAAGTGCGCGTCAGGAATTGGCTGTGGCAATAAAATCTCTAACGTCCCGTGTTTTAGCGAAGTACAAACTTTTCAACCTCACAACATTTATAGTATTCATCACAAAGTACGTAAAATAGATCAATATTCTCTTTATTATTATTATTCCATTTACTAGACATGGCATACAGTTTTTCTTGCATATCAGTTGCGTTACTGAATTCTAATTAGATTTATTTATGTGTAAATAACGTAAATATCTTCACAAAAATAAGAAAACGTGTGCTCACGTGAAAACGCATACTCATAAACCATAAGTTAAAATTTCATCTTCACACACCTTATGGTTTCTGTGAAAGGGGAAAATTAACTTGTGACAAATAGGCTAACATTGTCCAGATAGTCAACTGAAACACTCCTTTAGGCACTCCCATATGAATTAGTCTGCACGTGCGCATGTGTAGGGGAGGAGAGTAGTAGTAGCAATGTACGATAACGTCGGTCGCTATTTAATATTCGCAATTAATTTGCACGTACTTATAACTAATTTGCACGGGTTTTAATTAATTCGCATGTAGTTAGAACTAATTTGCATGTACTTAGAGTACTTTACATTTATGTATTTGCATGTTTATAACTTTTATGAATATATAATTATTTATTTAATTTAAAATATGTATATAGAAGGTAATTAGAGGTACTAAACGCTATGCATATGGTTTTATATTCATTACTGCAAAGTATGTAATGTATAAATCGATAATAATTAATGTTTATAGTATTGAAAATAAGAGTTAATGGTTTATGAACCGCTATGAAAGGTGGTAATGGGTGTAATTACAGGTCCAATTACGATTTGGGACGGTCCCGGTACTCGAACCCGCGATATGTAATGTTATTAATTAGTACTATATAATAATTTCATTATGTTATGAAAGACGGTAGTCTCAGACGCTAGACAGAATACGGTCTCCGAATGTCGACTCCGCGCTGAGGGTAGAGGAGAAAGGAATTTGGGAGATGAGCGTTCAAGGTCAAATGACGTCAGAACGTCGGAACAAAGAAAGAACCCGATTGACCAATCAGAGATCGCGTCGGTAGATTTTCAAAACCGGTTTTTTCCAAGGTTAACTATAACGCAAGAACAGGAGAAAGGTATGCAATACTGTAGGGCAGGGGAGGGATTGATCCAGACAACAAAGGATGTCTGGAAATGCGCAGCAAGGGTCAAATTTCTGAAGCTATGCGTCATTTGTAGAACCGGTTTCCGCCGCCAATTAATATTCCGCTCAGGTTTGCCCCAAGGCACAGGACGCTTTAGCGCGTGTTTCAGGGTAGAGCGCTTGCATGTCAGAACAGGTTTCTGTCTAAGTAGGCCAAGGTTGCCCAGTACACAAGAAAAAAGGATTTTGGGATACCCAATTAGATTGGAGCGAGAATTTTACCTTGAACAAGGAGAACGAAGCGTAAGGGTTTTATATCTGTACTAGGAAGAAGGGAGAGCTATCAGGGACTGGCCCTACAGTTTTTACTATTTGCTTTTATCACGGGGTATCGAACCTAGGACCCTTTGATTATTGATTTAGGTAGTAAATTTATGTTACTGTGTGCTATTTAACATATTATTGAGTTTATTTTTTACCAAAGTTTGACTTTATGTCAAACATTTTCCCAGCTTATCCTTATTTTTATCAAAATAACACAATTCAATCTGTTCAGGAAAGACTTTTAGTTACATTTTCGACACACAAAGTGTGTGTTCTCAACTTCTATCTGTTTATTTCACAAGTTTAGGCTTATTATTACTCAAATAACACAATTTAATCTGTTCAGGAAAGATTTTTAGTTACATTTTCGACACACAAAGTGTGTGTTCTCAACTTTTAACTTATTATTTTACAACTTTATGTTAATTTTTTTACCAAAATAACACTATTTGTACTATTCAGGCAACATTTTTTATTAAATTTTGGACTCACAAAGACATTTTTTCAACTTTTAACTTATTATTTTACAACTTTGTTAATTTTTTACCAAAATAACACTATTTGTACTATTCAGGCAACATTTTTTATTAAATTTTGGACTAGCAGACATTTCTTTTATTTGTAACTTATTATTTTACAACTTTATGTTAATATTTACTCAAATAACACGATTTGAACATGTTTTTTATTACATTTTGGACACACACACACACACACACAGAGAGAGAGAGAGAGAGAGAGAGAGAGAGATTTTTTCCAAGTTTACAGGATTATTCTCTAAGTTTACTCAAATAACACAATTTAGATGTGTTTTGAATTAAATTTTGTACACATGAAGTGTGTTTCGTCAAGTTTTACCCTTTTATTTTACACGTTTAGGCTTAATATTACTCAAGTAACACAATTTAATCCAGTCAGGAAGGATTTGTTATTATATTTTGGATGCACAAAGAGATGTTTTCACCTTTTTTACTGATTTTATCCAGGGTATGTATTAATTTTTATTTATTTTGTTTTGTATTATATATACATTTACAAATTTTTAACTTAGAGTTTAGTATTTATTTAAATCTTTTCAAAAACACTAAAGAAAAAGTACTTTTAGCTAAAATGTAAGCCACAGTAATATTATTATTATTATTATTATTATTATTATTATTATTATTATTATTATTAGGGTTTACTGATTTCCACTATGCTATTTTTGGTTCTGTATTTCTATATGTATTTATTTAGGTCAGGTTACGCCTGCTACGTAGGAAAGTTTGTTTATTTTAGAGTTTGCTGAGTATTTTGTTACTTTTATACTAGGTAAAGTTTCCTAAATATATCAGGTAGGGCTCCATCCATATACTTTTGTTTTTGCTATTTTGGAGATGATGCGATCAGCACCACTCTCCATTTGATTTTTATATTATGTACCCAATATTATTTTGAGGCTTAGTAAATTCTAGAGCCTATTTATGCAGGGGAGAAGGCTTGAAAATTTTGATCTCAGATAACCCACAACTATTATTTTAAAGGATATTTTACACTTATTATGTACCACTAGAATATCAAAGCTTGCTTAATTGTTATGTCTGTAACGCTGTTATTGTATTTATAGCTAAGGCTTACTGGATAAAGTACACGAAATGTTTAACATTTCGACTATTTGCCTTTATACGAGGCCAAATTTTTAGTGTAACTAAAATTATTGTGTGTCTATAAAGACTGAAATTCCTTTACCGATGGGTCCATAACTGGACGCTTACCAACATTGTTCCTTTTTTTTAAAAAAAAAATATAACCATTTATCAATATATTGACAATTCACAGGACAAGACGAAGTTCACAGACGACTGACTATATGGACCATAGGTCCACTTGCTAAACTTTTTTCTATGCTAGAAGAATAATTTAGCCTTATAGCCTTTTTCAAGGTATTTTAGAAGTATTACTGGTTTTTTGGGTGCATCAACATTTGGGTTATTTCCATTTGGTTTATTATACGAGGCTACAATCACTATATGTCTATGAGGACTAAAATCCACTGATTGAAACTAAAACCTTAGGCTATAACTAGGGACTTAGTATGTATATCGACAATTTATAGGACAACACGAACCTTACAAAGGATTGTAGGTGATGTAGGCCCACACGCCAGAGCTTTGTTAACCTGCAAGAAGCATTTACAGCTAATGCTACGAGGAAATGAGGTTGAATTTTTACTGTTTCACAAGAATGCTATTTTTTATACACCCAATATTTGCTTTTTCAAGTAACCACATGTGCCAAAAGCACTTACAGGCCAACTCTAACTAGACTTCGATTTATTCTATATCAGGTGCTAAATTTATAAAGAACTATGATTGTGTATATTTCTGAGGAAGTACGCAAAAGCAGATTACCCGATTAAAGTATCTGAAAAACAGATTTTTCTATGTAAGTATATTTTTATTGACTGGATTATTTAACAGATCAAACAGGAAGACTGCAAAATTCAATGTAGTTCTATAGTATAGGTGGTTTCAGAGATATAAAAAGAACAAATATAAGATTTCGCTTTTTTTTGCTTCTGAGGCTAATCGCGACGCTAAGGGTAAATGGCGAGGAAACGTAACGGAGGAGAAACAGTCCCAAAAGTTATGGGCTGCATGTAAGTTAATACCACAGAGATATTACAGTAGGTGTAGGTTCTACAACCAGAACATTTCTATTATAATAATACTGGTTATGCTGTACTGTTAGCTAAAGATGCTGATATTTGAGAAATTTAAACGCTTATTTGCAAACTTTTAAGATAAATAATAATCTGTTAGACTGTAAACATATTTTATATCCATTCTGCACAAGATCCGATGACAAAATTTAAAAATTGTAATCGCCCAGACAGGGACTCGAACCCTGGACAGATAGATTAAAAGCCTAACGCTATACCAACTAAGCTATCTGGGCACAAGGTATTCTTTTCTTGAAAAGTTTGTTATGTTAAGAAATATATTGAAACAATTGAGAACACTCTTGGTCTGGTTCGACAGAGAAGGAGACAACATTTCCAATTTTTTTACAGACTGGGTGTATTTTCCACTATTGAGGCCTTCACTATATGTAATTCCAAACGCTAAAGTTCAGCTAGCTTCCAAAATTGAGGTAAAGATTGTGTTTGGCGAGATTAACAAGTTACAATTATATCCAGTTACGGACAAATAAAGCTAAAACTCTCAGATTTACTGTGCTAGCCAAGTTTTAGTAACATTTTCTTCACTTTAGTACAAATACCAAAGAAATAGGTATATTTTATTTATAATTTGACAAAATGTACTAGTATTTAATTCACAAAGTTAGGTAAAAAACAGTATTTTTTAAAAAATATTGTTACTGCCTTCAAATTTTATGTTATTTAGCCACTAACAACTGGTTTACACTGTTTGGCATCCTTTAAATAGGAAAAAAAGGAATTATTTGTTTAGTATTTTTACTATTTTATATTTATTTAAGAAAACAATTCTACAGTTTAACTTAATTTTTAACAAATTGTTACTAATTTATATATCAAAGTTATGTTATTTAGAGTGTATGAAGGCGTATAAAGTTAATATTTGTACTTATCAGTGCAACTAACAATTATATTTTACACACAAAAGATGATGTTTACAGTTAAATTACTTGAATCAGAGAATAATATTTTACAGTAATTGATTCATTCAGCACTAGTCAGTACTTTTATGCATCAGAAAGTTTTCTTAATTTTCTATTACGCATGCTATTTTGGGCTATTCTTAAAATGTATTTCTAAGGCAAACTGGTTTAATTTTCTGCTTATAATGCAAAGTTGACATAGTTTTCGCACAATGCATTGTACATTTGTTATATCCTCTACTTACAATCCAAATATTATGCTTATTTCATGTATAACTAACTAACTCTCTAGCCTTCTTAAACCCGAAGGTTCATGGCTGCAGCAACACATGCCTTCCATCTGTCCCTGTCCTGAACAAGATCTATATACTCCTTTCCTTCCCTACCAATTTCCTTTAGGTCCATCTCTACATTATCCCTCCATCTTTGTTTTGGTCTTCCTATTGGTCTTTTACCATCAGGTTTCAATGTTAGGTTTTAATGTTAGTTAATGTAAAATTAAAATAATTAAAATTCAAATAAAAAATTAAGAATATTAAAAAAATAAAAAATACAATCCAGAAAGAGAAATCAATAGTCACACCCACAGCACAGTTTAAAAAACTACATAGCTGAAACCTTAGAGAAACATAAAACTGCAAACACAATATATCTAGATTCTTCCAAGGCATAGGATAGAGTAAAAACATGGCTTGCTTATGGACAAACTCAACAACATAGGAATAAAATAGACAAGCAATCCTTTTTTCAGTAGAAAATTCCAATTACTCAAGTAAGCTACATCATACATAGTACATAAGAAGAGCAAATTAACATCATCAGCAGTAAACCATCATGCAACTTCTACCTGCTGAAACAACTAAGTGAGTATAATTTATCAGAAAAATGCCTACATTTCAGCCTAATTTACCTCTACATTGATAATACTACCAGAATACTAAGGCTTCAAAAGTAAACACTAAGAATAATGTTCAGACTAAAGTATAGGGCATCTTGCGAAGGATTATTACTCCCTACATCTACAAGTCAATAACAATTATTCTAAATACTACGAACTTGGACAAAATATAGTCAAATACACAACACAAGAAGGAAAATAATTACAAGTAAAACAGCAGACACTCAATATCTCAAAACAATCCGGTAAAAATATTCTACAACAAACTGCCTCATAACATAAAACTGCTAAGTCCCCAAAACATATACAAATACAATCAATAAAAACTACTTGAAAAGGGAAAACTCTCTACAGTCTCACAGAGTTGATGTAAAATAACAGCAAAACTTAGAAGCATGCTCAGTCAATAGTGCTCAATTTGCATACAGTTCACATGCAAACTCTCATGAAGAGGTTCAAAACAGTCTCCCAGCTCAGTTCTCATCTATACTTGGACAACAAAATCCTGCAACAAATTCTCAGAAATCCTACCTTTCCTACCCTTGCTTAAATAGCTAAAGTGCAATCTTCATACTAAAATATTGAAAAAAGGCATATCTATGTACATAAAAGTGTGTACACATGTGTTTGTCTGCGTGTACTCTTAGATAAATTGATAAGGAAAAGCAATATAGTTATAAATCAAAGACTATAACTAATAATATTAATTTCAAAATAAGCTGATAGAAAAAGATATAATAACTACAGTATAAGCTTTCAATTTTTGTTAATTACAAAAAATAAAAGTTAAATACAGTAAATAAACTTGGTCCCTTACATTGAAAAAGGAACATAAATTGAGAGTATTTGAAAATAAGATCCTTAGGAAAATATTTGAGCCTAAAACAAATGAGGAGACAGATGAGTGGAGAAGATTACATAATTTAGAAGTACATAATTTGTATTCATGTCCAGATATTATTAGAATGATTAAATCAAAAAGACTTAGGTGTGTAGATCATGTGGTACAAATGGGAGAGGAAAGAAGAGTATACAGGATTCTTGTTGTGAAACCTGATGGTAAAAGACCAATAGGAAGACCAAAACAAAGATGGAGGGATAATGTAGAGATGGACCTAAAGGAAATTGGTAGGGAAGGAAAGGAGTATATAGATCTTGTTCAGGACAGGGACAGATGGAAGGCATGTGTTGCTGCAGCCATGAACCTTCGGGTTTAAGAAGGCTAGAGAGTTAGTTAGTTATACATGAAATAAGCATAATATTTGGATTGTAAGTAGAGGATATAACAAATGTACAATGCATTGTGCGAAAACTATGTCAACTTTGCATTATAAGCAGAAAATTAAACCAGTTTGCCTTAGAAATACATTTTAAGAATAGCCCAAAATAGCATGCGTAATAGAAAATTAAGAAAACTTTCTGATGCATAAAAGTACTGACTAGTGCTGAATGAATCAATTACTGTAAAATATTATTCTCTGATTCAAGTAATTTAACTGTAAACATCATCTTTTGTGTGTAAAATATAATTGTTAGTTGCACTGATAAGTACAAATATTAACTTTATACGCCTTCATACACTCTAAATAACATAACTTTGATATATAAATTAGTAACAATTTGTTAAAAATTAAGTTAAACTGTAGAATTGTTTTCTTAAATAAATATAAAATAGTAAAAATACTAAACAAATAATTCCTTTTTTTCCTATTTAAAGGATGCCAAACAGTGTAAACCAGTTGTTAGTGGCTAAATAACATAAAATTTGAAGGCAGTAACAATATTTTTTAAAAAATACTGTTTTTTACCTAACTTTGTGAATTAAATACTAGTACATTTTGTCAAATTATAAATAAAATATACCTATTTCTTTGGTATTTGTACTAAAGTGAAGAAAATGTTACTAAAACTTGGCTAGCACAGTAAATCTGAGAGTTTTAGCTTTATTTGTCCGTAACTGGATATAATTGTAACTTGTTAATCTCGCCAAACACAATCTTTACCTCAATTTTGGAAGCTAGCTGAACTTTAGCGTTTGGAATTACATATAGTGAAGGCCTCAATAGTGGAAAATACACCCAGTCTGTAAAAAAATTGGAAATGTTGTCTCCTTCTCTGTCGAACCAGACCAAGAGTGTTCTCAATTGTTTCAATATATTTCTTAACATAACAAACTTTTCAAGAAAAGAATACCTTGTGCCCAGATAGCTTAGTTGGTATAGCGTTAGGCTTTTAATCTATCTGTCCAGGGTTCGAGTCCCTGTCTGGGCGATTACAATTTTTAAATTTTGTCATCGGATCTTGTGCAGAATGGATATAAAATATGTTTACAGTCTAACAGATTATTATTTATCTTAAAAGTTTGCAAATAAGCGTTTAAATTTCTCAAATATCAGCATCTTTAGCTAACAGTACAGCATAACCAGTATTATTATAATAGAAATGTTCTAGTTGTAGAACCTACACCTACTGTAATATCTCTGTGGTATTAACTTACATGCAGCCCATAACTTTTGGGACTGTTTCTCCTCCGTTACGTTTCCTCGCCATTTACCCTTAGCGTCGCGATTAGCCTCAGAAGCAAAAAAAAGCGAAATCTTATATTTGTTCTTTTATATATCTCTGAAACCACCTATACTATAGAACTACATTGAATTTTGCAGTCTTCCTGTTTGATCTGTTAAATAATCCAGTCAATAAAAATATACTTACATAGAAAAATCTGTTTTTCAGATACTTTAATCGGGTAATCTGCTTTTGCGTACTTCCTCAGAAATATACACAATCATAGTTCTTTATAAATTTAGCACCTGATATAGAATAAATCGAAGTCTAGTTAGAGTTGGCCTGTAAGTGCTTTTGGCACATGTGGTTACTTGAAAAAGCAAATATTGGGTGTATAAAAAATAGCATTCTTGTGAAACAGTAAAAATTCAACCTCATTTCCTCGTAGCATTAGCTGTAAATGCTTCTTGCAGGTTAACAAAGCTCTGGCGTGTGGGCCTACATCACCTACAATCCTTTGTAAGGTTCGTGTTGTCCTATAAATTGTCGATATACATACTAAGTCCCTAGTTATAGCCTAAGGTTTTAGTTTCAATCAGTGGATTTTAGTCCTCATAGACATATAGTGATTGTAGCCTCGTATAATAAACCAAATGGAAATAACCCAAATGTTGATGCACCCAAAAAACCAGTAATACTTCTAAAATACCTTGAAAAAGGCTATAAGGCTAAATTATTCTTCTAGCATAGAAAAAAGTTTAGCAAGTGGACCTATGGTCCATATAGTCAGTCGTCTGTGAACTTCGTCTTGTCCTGTGAATTGTCAATATATTGATAAATGGTTATATTTTTTTTTTTAAAAAAAAGGAACAATGTTGGTAAGCGTCCAGTTATGGACCCATCGGTAAAGGAATTTCAGTCTTTATAGACACACAATAATTTTAGTTACACTAAAAATTTGGCCTCGTATAAAGGCAAATAGTCGAAATGTTAAACATTTCGTGTACTTTATCCAGTAAGCCTTAGCTATAAATACAATAACAGCGTTACAGACATAACAATTAAGCAAGCTTTGATATTCTAGTGGTACATAATAAGTGTAAAATATCCTTTAAAATAATAGTTGTGGGTTATCTGAGATCAAAATTTTCAAGCCTTCTCCCCTGCATAAATAGGCTCTAGAATTTACTAAGCCTCAAAATAATATTGGGTACATAATATAAAAATCAAATGGAGAGTGGTGCTGATCGCATCATCTCCAAAATAGCAAAAACAAAAGTATATGGATGGAGCCCTACCTGATATATTTAGGAAACTTTACCTAGTATAAAAGTAACAAAATACTCAGCAAACTCTAAAATAAACAAACTTTCCTACGTAGCAGGCGTAACCTGACCTAAATAAATACATATAGAAATACAGAACCAAAAATAGCATAGTGGAAATCAGTAAACCCTAATAATAATAATAATAATAATAATAATAATAATAATAATAATAATATTACTGTGGCTTACATTTTAGCTAAAAGTACTTTTTCTTTAGTGTTTTTGAAAAGATTTAAATAAATACTAAACTCTAAGTTAAAAATTTGTAAATGTATATATAATACAAAACAAAATAAATAAAAATTAATACATACCCTGGATAAAATCAGTAAAAAAGGTGAAAACATCTCTTTGTGCATCCAAAATATAATAACAAATCCTTCCTGACTGGATTAAATTGTGTTACTTGAGTAATATTAAGCCTAAACGTGTAAAATAAAAGGGTAAAACTTGACGAAACACACTTCATGTGTACAAAATTTAATTCAAAACACATCTAAATTGTGTTATTTGAGTAAACTTAGAGAATAATCCTGTAAACTTGGAAAAAATCTCTCTCTCTCTCTCTCTCTCTCTCTCTCTGTGTGTGTGTGTGTGTGTGTCCAAAATGTAATAAAAAACATGTTCAAATCGTGTTATTTGAGTAAATATTAACATAAAGTTGTAAAATAATAAGTTACAAATAAAAGAAATGTCTGCTAGTCCAAAATTTAATAAAAAATGTTGCCTGAATAGTACAAATAGTGTTATTTTGGTAAAAAATTAACAAAGTTGTAAAATAATAAGTTAAAAGTTGAAAAAATGTCTTTGTGAGTCCAAAATTTAATAAAAAATGTTGCCTGAATAGTACAAATAGTGTTATTTTGGTAAAAAAATTAACATAAAGTTGTAAAATAATAAGTTAAAAGTTGAGAACACACACTTTGTGTGTCGAAAATGTAACTAAAAATCTTTCCTGAACAGATTAAATTGTGTTATTTGAGTAATAATAAGCCTAAACTTGTGA
>NW_028143778.1:0-39561 GCF_977018435.1 Lepisma saccharinum
GAAAGTATTTCTCATTTGCTACAAATGTAATGTAATACGGATATTTTTTTGTAGTTTCGGGTAAGCCCAAAAATAAATAAATCTTTAAATGTATAATATGTATTGAATGTGGAGCGTATGTGACGAGTCCCAAAATGGTGTCTGTGATCAATTCGAAATTTTTATTACTTAGACCCGAATTTTAAACTCAGCCTAAATATCTTAGAGCATTTTTATAGTTTTACACACGAGAAAATCCCTCACCCGTGGCACACTGGTAGCCTCATCGCCTTGTAATCAAGGGGTCCCGAGTTCGATACCAGGTGGAGGCACATTATGGTTCGGATCCAACTTCAAACTGTAGGTGCAGTCCCTCCCGACTACTCTTGTTGTGCATAAATTGGACTTGAAATAACAACTCAATCAATTAGATACAAGTAAAATTAATCGTTATTTATAGAAGACGGTGTTACAAGTTTAATTCTCCAATGCATGAAACATAACATTTAGCAGCAATCACTTGATATAACATTAATTACAACAACCTTGAAAATATGTCTGGTAGAGGCGGGGTGTTCTCAAACATAAGAGCAAAGAGTCAGACAACACCAATATAATAAACTATTCTCTAAAAACTTACTCGTAATAAGAGTACCAATTTCCCCCTTATGCAGGTAGATCAGCACTAATTGAGCACTAAATATTGAACTGGGAGTTTAACCTTTTGGATGTTGTGCGTGAGGCGAACTTCAAAGGCGGCATAGATCAAATGAATCAATTAATCACTAATAACTTTATTTTATTAATAGCACTAATTTTTCTTTCATGCAATTTGATTAGCACTAATTGAGCACTAAATTTTGGCGTGGCTCTTAAAACTCTTGGGTGTTGTGGGTGGGGCTAGCTTCACAGGCGGCATAGATCAAAGAAATTAATTAATAAATAATAACTTGCTTGTATTAATAGCACTAATTTTTTATTCATACGGGTTGATCAGCGCTAATCTAGCACTAAATCTTGGCGTGGAATTTAAACATTTTGGATGTTGTGGGTGGAGCTAGCTTCACAGGCGGCATAGATCAAAGGATTCAATTAATCACTAATAACTTTATTTAATTAATAGCAGTAATGTTTGTTTAAAGCGGGTTGATTACCACTAATTGAGCACTAGATCTTGGCGTGGGTCTCTAACTTCTTGTGTGTTGTAGGTGGACCTAGCTTCACAGGCGGCATAGATCAAAGAAATCAATTTAATCACTAATAACT
This sequence comes from Lepisma saccharinum, assembly GCF_977018435.1. Lineage (NCBI taxonomy): Eukaryota > Metazoa > Arthropoda > Insecta > Zygentoma > Lepismatidae > Lepisma > Lepisma saccharinum. Next base: position 1,246 of record NW_028143778.1, read on the forward strand.
TGCTTGTATTAATAGCACTAATTTTTGTTTCATGTGGGTTTATCAGCACTAATTTAGCACTAAATCTTAGCACATGTTTCGTAATTTGTGCTGTTGTGGGTGGGGCCACCGTGAAGTTAGCCTCACCCAGAATCATTTTCATTTTTCTGGTATATGAAAGTAGCACAAATTTTTTTTGGATTGCATATTTTGATAGCACTAATTCGCACACGGTGGTCATCCGTGGTTATACAGAACCGAGATTCACTGACGAACATGATTCGACGGCACTCGTCAGCACTCCATTCCTCCCGGCTACCGCACCACTCCAAACGAAGCCGTTTGTGTTTACACTCAATGTTTCAGATCTGAACCACCACGGAAAAAACAAAATATAAAGAGATATTTACATAATGCATTGTAATTTACATGAAATATGAAATTGATATAAACACAGTTACATTCAAGGATGGAAGATATAACCTAGGGGCTTGTCTTTATTACATTATGAACTATAGTGAATTAAAAATAAAAAAAAAAATACTTTAGAACTGAGGTCCTCATTCCTTCTGATTATTTGAATGAGTTGAAGACAAAAATTGGTAAACGCTGTAAGTGCCAGAATAATTCAAACACCGTTTTCCACGTTAAACTGTGAAATGTGCCATGCTTTATAATGTGGTAAACGTTAAATGTGGCTGGTAGCCCTCTAAGTAGTTCAAAGGGCGTGTAAAGAGGTCACTAGTGTGCACGTTCTGACGGGCTCATGTGGGGAACGATTCGATTTCCCAACACTTTCGCTTTTGGCACTTACAACGTTTACCACTTTTAGTCCTCAGTTGATATTTAAAACAAAACATTCGGTGAATTATTAATTAATATTAGCATAATTTTACAGTCCCATTTCATTAATTTATAAATTTAACAGTGTGACGTAGTCGCGTTCTTTAAGTATAGTGGTATAAATTTTGGAAGCTAAACAAAAATATGGAAATAGGTTTTGTTATACCAGTAATTCCACGACCACTTCACATCAGCACTGGCCAAAATTAGAGCCACAAAAAGGTTGGTTGTCAAAAAAAACTAGATCTGTACGAATGTTCAAAAACCCACAACCCTTTCCTCTTTTTGCTCTATTCCACCATTTATTGCCACTGGGGTAAAATCATCATTAATTCCAAAGCGATGACCACAGATATAACTGGCCCCTTATGCTGACTCAAAAAAAAATTAACGTGGATCTCGAATACCAATCCCCACCATACCATATACTTCCCAGCTTATCAAATACTCGAGATTTAATATTGGTTTCCGTGTTCGTGGTCGTCTAGACACGAAAACTGAAAACGCTCTCAACATATATATATATATATATATATATATATATATATATATATATATATATACACAAACAAGGTGAAATGCTAAAGAACGTAAATATAAGATCAATTGGATACGTCAAACTTCATTTTAATGGTCATTTATTATAACCAATCATCGCCCGTACAATTAGAAACTTCTCCCCAACAATTGTAAAGATCTCTCCCTATATATATATATATATATATATATATATATATATATATATAACTGTCTGTACAATATAATAAAGCCCACGTGGAAAAATAAATAATTCCCTTTTATCCTACATGTCGTTAAAAATTATAACAATGAACCCCCATTAAATAAATACAAAGGCATGTTTAAGATTTTGGTGATCGGAATCCTTACGTTGTTCTATCGACGAAATTTCCAACAATCAAGATGTCCAATTTTTAACTGTGCTACGTTTCGCATGGAATAAGTGCATTGAGTTTCAAAATACTAAATGGACAATTCAAAAAAAAAACTATTCCCGAAAATCATTACTGCACTAAAAATGACCGGTCAATAGCATTAACATAAACCGAAATAAAGTAAATTATTATACCCACTTATTCCATGCCCAGACACCAGTCAAAAGCCACAGTCAAATTCGTGCGTCGACACGGATCCGATCACCGTCGTCCTGCTCGAGGAAGGAGAAGGGAGCGTCTTACTGTACGAATGCCTCTGTAGGAACGACTGTTCTCTCGGGAGAAAACCTCGCCCGTAGCCGAAGCTTTCCCCCTTGAGTTACACGGTTCTCCCGCTAGGGGAAACAGCGTTGCCAAATGTACTCTACTCGACGTCCAGAGCCGAGCGTCAGGGGCACAATGACGCAAAACTCCTTGTTAGAATAACGAGGAGAATGTGGTGGAGCTTTTAAAATTATACGAGTTATAAGCAAACACCACAACAGCAACAATTTACAGTAATATTTATTTATTCATTGACCACAACAGGCTAATGCCCAATTACAGTGTTCTACATAATTGAATATAAACTACGAAATAAAATATAATAAATTTATAAAAAAATATGTTCGTATTTACATGGTTGGACATTTATTCTTCCATCCTTTGATTAGCTTTTCTGAATGTCCCAATAGACATGTGAAATATATCAAATTTTGGTTCTTTTCGGAACATCTGTTGTACAGCTCACACATTCTCCCGATAGGTGATTTATTTATGATGTTCGATCTTCTGTTACTACAGTAAAAGAGGCCCCCTTTGGATCGTGTCTTGGAGATAGGAACATGTATGTGTATTCTAGTAGATGTTGCACTTGAATATTATTGTTCATTATTTTGTACAATAAACAGAGCAATTGGATCTTCCTTCTTTTGCTGAGAGAAGGCAGGTTGTGGTGTTTACAGAGGGAAGGGTATGATTCGTATAGGGTATATATGTCTGTTTCTTTGTAAGTGGCGTGCTTTACGAATTTATACTCTAGCATTTCTATTTTATGCATGTACTTTTAGTAGTATAAAAGTAGCGTTACCACCACATACTTAGTAGGTATCCTCTTTTTCTATGCATTTATCCTCAGTTGTATCATATTATGACGATTTTTGTGTGGATTTTATGGTGTTCGACGACGTTCCAGTACAATTTCATCGCATCTCGGTTTTCTCCACCTCATACTTTGTAGGTATGCCACGATCGTACGTGATATAACTTAACCTATTCACTTTTTTACGACCTTTTACGGGCCAAGTTAACATGCAAGTCTTGTTTTTTGGTTATGTCCTTTTTTTACGATCTTTTACGGACTAAACTACAGTAGATATAAATGCCCGGTTCCAGAACAGAGGCTAATTTTCCCTCACTGAAAACTCTCGAACAGCGAGTATTCCTATTCTCCGACCCGAATTAAGAGTACCGCATGAGATAATTCGATGAAATTCAGTCAACGAAAGTCGGGTCTTGACTCATACCGTCTCATACCGGCATCGGATATGAGAGTTGTTGTAGAAGGGTATAGGTCCAAAAATGATAGCTTGTTCCCTTTCAGGCTACATGTACGTATATAAGAGTTTTACATTTTTTTATGTATCACATGTCCTTGCTAATTTCCAAAAACAGATTTTGACCAAGTGTAACCGTTTGATATCCGGTCGCCATTTTGTCAGGGAGACGACGTTAACGCAAAAATCCTGAGCTCTTTGCGACCATCTGTTCGAAAGTTACGAGCGATGAAAAAAAAATCGGCAATTGACACCCCTCCCCCATTAAACTTAGGACCTCCAAACTTGGTATACATATTCTAGAGTGTCAAAATCGACAAGAGTGCATTTGGGCGAGATTTTTCGATATATTTTCGTTCTATATCTCGCCGTTTTAGAGATATTCGCAATTTGATGTTTTTTAACGCGGGACTCGGAAGAATTTCAGAGGGGGTTCATGATGACCTATGTTAATTTTGTTAGGAGATCAAAGAGGACACCGATACGATGCTAACGCAAGAAACCCCATGTCTCTGCGATCGTCAGTTCGAAAGTTATGACTTATAAATAAATTTTTTCGCAGTTGACCCACCCTTGACCTCAAGACCTCCAAATTTTGCACGCGTACTCTACGTCGTCGAAATCGACAGGGGTGTATTTGGGGGAGATTTTTCGAGTTATTTTCGCGATATCTCTCGCGAAAATACCATTCACAATAATACCTTCAATAGAATGAACGTCCTTTATCGATACTTCAAATTACGCAATGAAATTTAATCACCAACTAATTTTGATAAAGGGAAAAGGGAATCACATTCATATCCGTCACCTACTTTATATATATATATAAAAAAAAGAGTCAGAAATATTTTATAATATAAAACCCAATTCATACAAAACAACAAAACTCAACAGAACTTTAAAAACAAATCTCAACCATTGCAAGGTGGAAGGAGAGAGCACACGGTGAATAATTTCTATCTTCCGCTGCTGGTGTAAAAGGCAGACAAAAAAAACCTTCAGACCTTGTGTGTTCCGTGTTGGAAATATCAATAACCGTCACTTTAGAAAACTATAGCTTCACTTGCGATTAACTTTTCTATACACAAAAATTGACTTTCTTTTTTAAGACTTTTTACAACTCTTCATGCACCAATTTCACAGATACTATACTTTCCGATGGCATGTTGTAGCTTTATGAGAAATAGATAAAGAAATACATTTTCACATTCCATATAGTTTCAAAAATTCCACCCAGTGACTTTTCTTAGTGTTTCTTTGACAATCCATTGCATTCTAAAAGTGTTATTCGATTGACAACTGCAAATTAACATGGATACCTTTTCTCATCAATCTAAAAATTGTTGTACTTCAAACAAGGATTGTAAGGGGATGGGTGATACGATAGTAAAAAAGAAAATACTACAAAAGCTGATCACTTTATCTCCTTGTCTTCGAACACTGCCAAAATTGGAGGTTAGTTTTTCATCTGCAGCGTAATCCTGGTGGCAGAGAAGTCGTTAGACCAAAATGTCAAGAACGAGAGGGTCACGGAACAGTTTTAAAAACTAACACAAGTAGAAAAGTTTTTTCATATCATTTCTAGAAAAAAATCGCAATGAAATTGTCAAAAATTCAAAATACTAAATTACAAAAATCGAAAAATTGCGAGCGTATCTCGAAAACGGCGAGAGATATCGCGAAAATAACTCGAAAAATCTCCCCCAAATACACCCCTGTCGATTTCGACGACGTAGAGTGCGCGTGCAAAATTTGGAGGTCTTGAGGTCAAGGGTGGGTCAACTGCCGAAAATTTTATTTATAAGTCATAACTTTCGAACGGACGATCGCAGAGACATGGGGTTTCTTGCGATAGCATCGTATCGGTGTCCTCTTTGATCTCCTAACAAAATTAACATAGGTCATCATGAACCCCCTCTGAAATTTTTCCGAGTCCCGCGTTAAAAAACATAAAATTGAGAATATCTCGAAAACGGCGAGCGATAGGGCGAAAGTAAATCGAAAAATCTCCCCCGAATACACTCATGTCGATTTTGAAACTCTAGAATATGTATACAAGGTTTGGAGGTCCTCAGTTCAATGGGGGGAAGGGTGTCAATTGCCGATTTTTTTTTCATCGCTCGTAACTTTCGAACAGATGGTCGCATAGAGTTCAGGATTTTTTCGTTAACATCGTCTCCCTGAAAAAATGGCGACCGGATATCAAACGGTTACACTTGGTCAAAATCTGTTTTTGAAAATTAGCAAGGACATGTGACACACAAAAAATGATAAACCCTTATATACGTACATGTAGCCTGAAAGGGAACAAGCTATCATTTTTTTTCAACAACAACTCTCGTACGACATGAGGATCTACTTTGAGGGGGAAAAAAGGTTTAGAATATTTTATGTAGGTTTAGAAATAGCCTGAAAGGGAACAAGCTATCATTTTTCGACCTATACTCTTCTACTACAACTCTCATATCCGAGGCTGGTATGAAACGGAATGAGTCAAGACCCAACTTTCATTGACTGAATTTCATCGAATTATCTCATGCGGTACTCTTAATTCGGGTCGGAGAATAGGAATACTCGCTGTTCGAGAGTTTTCAGTGAGGGAAAATTAGCCTCTGTTCTGGAACCGGGCATTTATATCTACTGTAGTTTAGTCCGTAAAAGATCGTAAAAAAAAGGACATAACCAAAAAACAAGACTTGCATGTTAACTTGGCCCGTAAAAGGTCGTAGAAATGTGAATAGGTTAAGTTATATCACGTACGATCGTGGAATACCTACAAAGTATGAGGTGGAGAAAACCGAGATGCGATGAAATTGTACTGGAACGTCGTCGAACGCCATAAAATCCACAAAAAAATCGTCATAATATGATACAACTGAGGATAAATGCATAGAAAAAGAGGATACCTACTAAGTATGTGGTGGAAACGCTACTTTTATACTACTACTTTTTGTCCTGAGGTGCCCTTATTTCTGCTGCATATTCTACTTTGATTGTGACTAAGGCTTTAAATATTATTTCCATTACTTCTTTTTTCATGAACTGTTTGCTCATTCTAATTGCGTGCCCTAGGTTTCTGTGTGACTCATTTTCGACCCCTTCAATATGTGTTCCAAATGAGTGTCTTGAATCAAATGTAACTCCTAGATCTTTCATCTAGTTAACCCTCTTAATTTTTGTGATATTTATTTTGTAATGAAATTCAATTTGCTTTCTGTTGAGCGAGTATGTCATTGCGCAGCATTTTTATATATTTAGATTAAGATAATTTATTCTGCACAATTTACTGTGACCGTGTTACTGTATTGATTTCATTTTGTAACGATTTGCAGTCATCAATATTACAAATAGGCCTACCGCATTTTAAGCCATCCGCGTGTAAGAGTGTGAATGAGTCACACAGATACGTTGGTAAATCATTGATTAAAAATTTAAAACAACAGAGGTCCAGATTCGAGCCCTGGGGGACTCTTGAAAAAACTGCACACTGTTCTATTACAATTCCTATATAAGATACGTTCTACTACCGAATATACCTCTAAAGTACTTGAAAATTCCCAGGAAATCCCTCCTTCGTTCTTTCCTTCCTGAATAATGTCCCGGGTGCCAACCGTCGTACCAATGTTCATCCCAGCTAGACCAACTCTTGCTGGTCTCACGCAAGTATCCTTGCGTTAAGCATCACTCGTTCTTTCATATCCCTTCTTCATTCCTAGTATTAACACTTACACCTCACAGTTAATAATAATATTTCACTATCTAAAACATTATACATTTTAACATAGACCCTTCTTAGCCTGCTTAGAATCGTAATGACTGCCAGTCATCTCTTTCATGAACACTAATGCACACTATACACAATATGACCTATCTTAACAAAATATTACCCATCCATTTACACACTTATGTAATTTTGTATTTGTGTTCATAAATATTACTAATGTTAACCACTTAACCACTAAACCACTAACATAGCGTCGTCGCCTTGTAATCAAGGGGTCCCGGGTTTCATACCCGATGGAGACACATTGTGGTTCGGATCCAACTTTAAACTGTAGGTCCAGACTCAATTAGCTATACTGTGCATAAAGTGGACTTAAAACACCAACTCAATCAATCAATCAATAAACCACTAACATCCATTTACCTTCTACTCTCACTAACTTGTACTTCAATCTTACTTATCTCCTTGTAGAATGTTGTAAAACCAACTTTGTTCAGGAAAACCGAACAAATTTGGTTCTTCACACTGGGGCATTCATTCTAGAGCTACAGTGAATTAAAAAAAAATAAAGGACAAGCTGGGGAAACTGTAAAAAAAAAAAAAAGCGGAACTGATGTCCTGGGTTAATTTTCAGGTACCAGAGCATAAGAGCATACCTCTGAAAGTATGCGGGTGGAGGAGGGCATATTTTGTCCCGCCTTCCCCTAATCATTGTTATACAGTCACATAACCTGTCAACACGTGCAGTTTAATTTCATTTCCACCATTCGGTCTAGGTGCTTCATTTTTTTGTCAGTGAGTGAATTTTAAATCTTATTACATTAGTAACATTGCTAAAGGTAATTAGCCAATTTTATAATCTGTCTGTGAGTAGCAGCAGTGTTGCTAGGTGCATCAAAATTGACCATGAAAGAATTTAGATGATTGTTTTTATTTATGTAACATTTCAATTTTCTTTCCAGCATGAAAATATGTCCTTAACTATTTTGGACTACTTGGTCGACAATAATCAATTCTTAAGGAGACTGAATGAAAACGTTCGTGGATTCCATCCTTTCATAACGAAGAAGAATTTAATCAAGAAAATGATCAAAGGTATAGAAAACCCTGAAGTGGAACCATTCCAAGAAAAACTCTATCTGTTTCAGGTAACGAAAATAAGCCAATAAATCTAATTATAATGCATGAAGTTTACCACTGGAAGTTTTCTGTGCGGTCTTTCCATACAAAGCAGTCCAACAATGGTCATTTGACCATACACCATTTTCTGTGTATTCTTCACCCATTAACGCCCATGATCCCATTTGGGGATCACACAAATATTGCTTCACTGAGGATAATATATTGACAATTTTTTTCTTCTGCACACATGGTCACATCAATGAAGATTTTTCTGGCATGACAAAAAACAGAAAACAGTTAAAACATAAATTTTAAATATATTTATAGATACAGTTATGTTAAAAAATGCAACATTTTCATCAGTAATTTTTCTCATTTTATAAATAATTTTTGAATGTAATTGCATAATTTTTTTAATTTTGATTTTTTTAACAGAGCATGTTTATTCTTTCTATAGATCACCCTCATCAAGATCTTTATGTATATGAGACGTCACTTTGTTCTACAGCATAATTTGTCATGATCCCCAATTGGGGATGATTGGAATTGCATGTAAAAAGAAATCACTATTTTGTGGACGTAAATTTCCCTTTTGTGTAACAATAAGAGTTTGGTCTTTTATTTCAATGAACAACCCTAACCATAGTAATCATACAAGGCACGTGCAGAAAGTAAGTTCCGTTTGGTAATAAAATTAAATTGTGTACAGATACAGAAAAGTTATTTATTGCACAAAATTCTACAACTCTTAAACTACTTTTCCACATAACTGCCGAAATTTTGCAGGCATTTGTCATAGCGTGGCACAAGTTTTTGTATACCTTCTTCATAGAAATTTGCCGCCTGTGTCTTCAACCAGTTGGAAACAGTTTCTTTCAGCTCGTCGTCATTGTTGAAGTGTTGACCGCCAAGGAAAGACTTGAGATGTAAGAACAGATGAAAGTCGCTAGGAGCGAGGTCAGGGCTGTACGGAGGATGGTCAAACACGTCAACAATGACGACGAGCTGAAAGAAACTGTTTCCAACTGGTTGAAGACACAGGCGGCAAATTTCTATGAAGAAGGTATACAAAAACTTGTGCCACGCTATGACAAATGCCTGCAAAATTTCGGCAGTTATGTGGAAAAGTAGTTTAAGAGTTGTAGAATTTTGTGCAATAAATAACTTTTCTGTATCTGTACACAATTTAATTTTATTACCAAACGGAACTTACTTTCTGGACGTGCCTTGTAATACACTCTCATAAAATCAGCTATATTTTTCCTGTATATCTCCGGATCTTACGTCCACCCGCCTTTAATTATATCACCTTCAACTCATGTCCTTTTAACTTAAAATCCTTTTTTCGTCCAAATTCTGTACCTGCCTTGGCGATTACTATTTTACTGCACGTATCGCTCCACACACATGACGGACTTTTCCGCTTAGCGGGAGACTTTTAAAATTAGCATTTTACGATCTCTTGTCTTTTTTCAAGGGACACAATCACCCCGTGATACATTTTCTTTTTCCACCTGAAATCGAAGCGGTTCGTATCTCTAACCAATTTATTTTCCCCAAAATGACTTGTTGTGTATTTGTCCCGTCACAACAACATCCCGTCTCGCCAGAAACCCTTTCGCCTTGACCTACATTAACAAAGGCTTCATTTTTGATACCTGCGCGGAATATTAATTCATTCTCTCTGTCTACCTTCACCGCACTTCCCCAAATTCCTTTCTCGTCTACCTTCACCGCCGAGTCGAGATTCTGAGACAGTATTCTGTCTGGCGTGTGAAACCACCGTCTTTCTTAACATAATGCAATTATTTCATAGTACTAATTAATAACGTTGCATATCGAGGGTTCGAGTACCGGGACCGTCCCCAATCGTAATTGGACCTGTACCTACAGCCATTACCACCTTTCATAGCGGTTCATAAACCATAGAAAACTTATTTTGAATATTATAAACATTAATATTATCGATTCATACATTACATACTTTGCAGTAATGAATATAAAACCATATGCATAGTGTTTTGTACCTCTAATTACCTTCTATATACATATTTTTCATAAAATAAATAATTATATATTTATAAAAGTTATAAACATGAAAATACATAAATGTAAAGTATTCTAAGTATACGTGCAAATTAGTTCTAAGTACGTGCGAATTAGTTATAAATACGTGCAAAATAGTTCTTAATTATACGCAAATAAAGGACCACCCACGAAGAAAACTGCCACTGGCGCGGATACCATCTACTATTGTTGCATCTAACACGATTCAACCTAGAAACACCATTGTTGCATTTGTTGACTTATAGTGCGATTGCGCAATTCTATGGTGTCTCTGGAGCAAGCGAACGAAAACAAGTGTCTGCGCAAGTATTGACGTAAGACGGCTTTACCTATGAACATGTGAGAGGGAGTGGGATTGCATAGAGGTGGGAAAGCAACTGCAGATACCGGCCTTCGCAACTTCACAACAGCGTGTACTGCTTTGTTCTGCCCACTAGGTTTCCCCCTCTTCTCGGCCGAAGAGGGAATGAAGAGAAAATGTAGAGTTTCCAAGAAAAATGTTGGCAAAGAGTGCAAGAAATGCAATGTTAGTTTGTAAGTCGGTTGCTTCGAAGTGTGCCACAAATAGATATTTCAGTCGAAAGTTTAGCATGTTGATTGTTTTAACGTGTGGGACAAATAAACACTTCTGTAATTACAACAACATTACTGCGTGTTCATAATAATACATCTGTGTTGTTCATCCATCATTGTCAGTGGCAACGATTTGGTTCCAAAACTGGGTGAGGTAAAGACAATTTACTTTCCCTTGGTAGATAATGTTTAGCATAGCGCGGGGGCAAAATATTGACGAAAAGTAGTGGGGCAACTGACCCCACGCCACCCCCTAATCGCTGCCACTGAATGTTGTTATACATCTATGTTATATTCATGTATGTTAAATGTAAGACGACATCGGGAATTAGTTGTGTAAATGGAAATTGAAATATGTTACAAATTTAGACGCTATTGCACATGATCCCCAAATGGGGATCAGCCAATAAAATGCTTTTATTAACAAACTATGACATTTTTCGTTCTCTCGTAATAACATTCACACTCAGGTGACCAAATGCAAACTTTTTAAACAAAAAATCCGAGGGAAAAAAATTGGGCGTTAATGGGTTAAAATAGATAATCCTTTTCATCGTGTGTGTTTTAGAAGCGACGATATTCTTGTCATGGCGTGCAGTAAATTTTCCGCCTGTTGAATGTTTCTCTATTGTCTCTTGTCTCCCGATGGCGCAGTGGTAGTAATTTAATCAGGCATTGGTAGTAATTTGGGGGAAAGAGTAAATCCCAGAGGTGGGAAATTTTTAATATATTGTGTCGCATTGGCAGATATAGCAAATGCTATAAGTAACAGGAAAGGGATGATATCTTGAAACTCCAACAAACAAACAAAAGTTCGAGCAACATCAAATAACAGTATTTCGATAATGACCTTTCCGGGCTGCCAAAGAATACAAAGATAAAGTCTATTCGAGACTGTATCTACTTGATATTTACAGGTCGATAATGTTAATAGACGATTAATATGTACCAACAGCTTTGAGCCTCTCTGCAGAGCTGATTAAGGGAGCCCTTTACAAATCGTGCTTCATAATGTTTCCCTCTAGTTTCCAGTATGCAAGATTTTTACGCATAAAGGAATCTAATGAGAATCCAACTACAAATTTTGTCGCTTTTTAACCAAAATAATAAATGCGAAACACTATCACATTTTCATCATGTTTGATAATAATTTGACCAACTGAGCTATCCTACATCTTTCACCGGCCAACCTCTAGGGTGGGATGGTTACACAACACACTACGAAGCCAAGGGTCCCAGTTTCGAGCCTGGGCATGAGTGTTCTTTGTGAGCATGGGCACAACCATTGGCGTACTCTACAGCCCCTTCATAAATTTTTAAAAATGGACATTTTCAAGTAAATGCACCATAAACTCTGGAAAAACCAGAGTGGTAAATTCAAGCCATATAAAATTATCCCCAGGTGACATTTTTGAGAGTGGAAAGTTGTAAATATACGATATATATTAGTGTGTATGCCGCCCACGAGAAAGCAGTTAGGGATGCCAAATTTTGAAAAACATTGGGTTCTTATAAGTTTAAAATATCTCAAATTCTGCCTTCCATGTATTATGATATTAATACTCACCATACTCTCTATTTTAAAAATATTATTTATTGATTTTAATACGAAAATATATAACAATAAGAAATATAATAATAATAACACAATAAATTCTTAGATGCGCTATGTTCCACGGACCCCTATAAGTTTGCGTCACAGAAAGCATCCACCTATACAATTCCAGCCCCTCCAGAAAAAAAATCCCGCCTCATAAAAAATCAACTGTAAAAATAATACAAATTTTGTCTCCTTTTCCTCAAAAGAATTATTCGTGCATTTGAAACATAACTTTTTAGCAGCAACAGTCTGAAGTAGCTACGTATTTGGTCTTACTTCTCTCTCGGGTAATTTAGAATGCATTACAGAAAACAATCATATTGGGATCGATGCGAGCAAGAACATTTTTAGATCCCAATTTTTCAAACTGAAAACATGTTGACTTAATAGGGTGCAAATAATTTCAGAGGGCGCCATGACATTTTCTTTAACACATTTCTTATTTCATTTAGACCATTCTGGCTCCACAGCTATGGGTCTGAACTTGGAGTATAACAATAGGAGAAATTGCGAGCGAAGCGAGCAGGAAAATTTTACGAAAATTTGAAATCAATGAGGGCAATTGACCCTCTGTGTCCTCCTGCAAGTTCCCTTGGCCGTCTGGAAGAAAAAACTAATTCCATCTTGAGTATCCATTTGTCCTACTATTCTTAGATACTGTTAGTCTTGTTTTTTTACTTAAATGTTTGCCCCCCTAGAATGGACTTCCGTTCAAGGTTGGGGGACAATGCCCCCTGTGGTTGCGGCGCTGTTTGTGAGTGCCTCTTCATCAATTTCACGTCATCACTCATTGTCGCTATTAGCTAGAAGTGGCAGAAAAGCAAAGCTAAGTAACAAAAATTAAATATCCATTCCCTCTCTCTACTGCATGAATCACTATTACCAAATGGTAGACTTGGGAAACAAAACATTAAGTAGTTCAAACTTCATAGCAACACATCCAAACACATTAGGCAACTTTAATATAAGACTTCTCAAAATGTCATAACTGTTCTAGATACTGAAAATTACGAAATAATTTCCCGAAGTCTGAATGAGGAAGGGATCCCCCCCAATCCTAGTACGACATTATTAGGAATCCCACACACCTCATTAAATCACAAAAGCCATAAGTGTCTTTGTTAAGTTGCTACAGTAATATAGGATATAACTGTAAAGATTAGTGAGAATACCAGGTAGGATTTTGTTTTGTATATTTCACACAAAGCAGGCTCTCAGGGGGGGGAGATGCCCCCTGCCCCCTCTAGCTACGGGCATTAATTTAATATTCAAGCAATAGACAATAAATTAAATACATCTCCAATTCGATTTGATAAAGCAGTTAACATCCCCGCAGAGTAAAATTCCATTCTATCCATATTTTTCTGTTAAAGATGTATTAGGGTCTCTAATTACAATTTTAATATTAATACAATTTTCATGAATATTTCCTACAACATTAGGAAATGGAGAAAATTATACCCCAGCAAACCACCTTGTAACATCGTCGTCGCCTTGTAATCAAGGGGTCCCATGTTCGATACCCGGTGGAGGCACATAGTGGTTCGGATCCCACTTTAAACTGTAGGTCCAGTCCCGATTAGCCTTACTGTGAATCAAGTGGATTGAAAACACCAAATCAATCACTCTATTGTCACTTAATGCTAAGTCCTCTCTGCCAAGCAAAAGTAAACTGTCCTTGCCCCTGTTATGGCACCCAATCGCCGCTACTGTGAATTAATATTATAAAAACTAAACTCCATGGGCCTGCCAGAGCTGCTTTTCATTGGGTGACGCGTGGTCAGGGCATCGGATCCCATCGGCACTGTTTTCTGGTTTTCGCTACTTCGTCTTTTCAAGTAGCTTCTTACGACGCTGGACCAACGTCAAAATTATGGGAACCCGGAACCGCTCGCACCAAAGGCAAGAAGAGTAACAACTTGGCTACGCGGGAGCCCTGAATTAATATTATATTCTGAATTATATTATGATTACGTGTACCGCTAAGCACTTCCTGGAGAGGATGGTGGAAGAGGCCAGAGCGATAGGGAAGGTGTTGTTGACCCCTGAGCCTATGCTCCCGCTTTACCCCGCGATTATCAGCGTAGGCACGACGCAGCCACTGACTGTCCCGTTTGCGACTTGGCCTTCACCGCCACCAACGGGAAAGTTCGACAACAAGATCATTACATCGGCAACGACATCGACTCTTGGTGCAACAACTGCAACACGAAGGCCCGGGACCCACGGTTCGTTCCGGTGTTTTTTCACAACGACTCAGGTTAAGATTTTCACCACCTGGTGATGCGTCTCCGCTACGACAACGAGCGGATAAGCGTCCTGGCCGAAAACGAGGAGCGCTATATCAGCCTGAGCAAGTGGGTGTCGATTCCGAGGGGAAAAAGAAACCATAGAACTACGCTTCTCGCTGCGGTTCCTCCCAGCAAGTTTCAACGCTCTTGCGGGGAAGCTTAGCGACGACAAGCTGGTCATCACCGCCGCCAGTTTCCTAACTTGGATGTCGGTCTCGTCAGGCGTAAAGGGGTTTACCCGTACGACTACGTCATGGACCATGCCAAGTTCGACGAAAAGTTGCTTCCTCTCCAGGTTAAGTTTCACAACCAGCTGAGAGGCTCTAGTATTACGGTTGAGGACTACCAGCGTGTGCAGTCTATGTGGCGAGAGCTGGGTTGCAAAAATCTCTGGGACTACCACGACGCCTACCTCAGGCTCGACGTGACGCTCCTCGCGGACGTATTCCAAGCGTTCCGCTCGACCGCCATGAACATCTACCGCATGGACCCTGAGTATTTCTACACTCTCCTTGGGCTGGCGTGGTCGGCCATGCTTCTGCTGCGAAAGTCGAGCTCTTTTCGGACGCGGATATGATGCTGTTTGTGGAACGCGCTGTCCGGGGTGGCATGGTACAGGCCTCGCAGCGGTACGCTCGCGCCAACAATCACCACATGTCGACCGGGTACGATCCCTCGCAACCAAGCAGCTACATCCTCCACACAGACGTCAATAAACTTTACGGCCACTCCATGATGCAGAAACTCCCCTTCGGTGGGTTTGAGTGGGTTGATCCTTCCACGTTCGACGTCGAAAATTTCGATGATTCGGAACGCGGATTCTTCACCGAGGTGGGCCTCGAATTCCCCAAGCATTTGCAAGATGCCTTCAGCGATCTGCCACCTTCACCGGAATTCAAACGTCCACCGAGCTCGGATCAAGCCAAGCTCGTCATGGATGTCGTGCCCAAGCGGAGGTATCTCCCTGATGGCGGTTCCTAATGGCACAAGGGGTTGTGTTTGGCACGGTTCATCACATTCTTGCGTTCGCTTATTCGGAGTGGTTGCGCCCGTGCATCGAAACCAACACCGAGCACCGCACTACCCTTTCCTCTGAGCTTAAAAGCGACTTCTTTAATTAAGCTCATGAACAACACGGTGTACGGCAAAACCATGGAGAATGCGCGAAATCGCGTTGACGTGGGTTGTTGTCCGATGCCAAGCGGTGCCGCAAACTCGCGGACAATCTACAACGAGCAGTTGACTTTGGTCCACCTGGACAAAACGAGATACGCTTAAAGAAGCCTATCTACGTTGCTGCCACGGTCCTGGACTTGAGCAAGCTGCTCATGTTGGAGTTGCATTACGGTACCATGAGTCCACACTACGACCGGCGTTTCTCGCTTCTGTACATGAACACGGACAGTTTTGTCTACCACTTCCACACAGACGACGTGTACGAGGATATCGGAACATCCGCAAGCTTGCTTGAGCTCTTCGACACGTCAAGCTACCCGCAGCCTAACAGGTACAGCATCCCATCTCGCAACAAAAAAGTGCCCGGCAAACTCAAGGATGAGAAGAGCCGGTTTTCGCGCCAAAGCTTATGCCATCCGGGCCGAGGGGGGTGTCACCAAAGAGACTAAGTTTGTGGGCAACAAGCGATTCGGGAGAAGCTCACGCTCGAGGACTACGTCGAATGTCTCAGGAGAAGGTCACCTGTTCTACGAGTGGAGCAGCGCATTCAGAGTGTCGATCACGTACTAACTACCAATGTAATAAAGAAGGTTGCCCTGGATGCGCGCGACGACAAGAGGTGCGTCCTCGAATGTGGAATTCCGCCTCAAAACCAGCAACGTTTGCCTCAACTGTCTGTAGTACCATCTTCTCGCACATCGACACCTATCACCATCAACACACTTTGCCTTCTGATCATCAATTACATAACACACACAAAAAGAACTTTGACTGTCTCAAATTTTTTTGCCCATCAAGAAATAAATAACCATGCCTATGAACTTGTTCGGATTCAGAAAGCAATCCGTCATGGAAGCACCGACTCAGGCTGCATGCCAAGATTCGACTTGTTACTGTCCATGTTGTCCAAACTGAGTGGCCTCTTAATTATTCACTTGAATACGATGAAGTTGGCAAAACGTTTTACATTTTTAACAACAACCTCAACTTTTACAAGATTCCTATCAGCGGAAAACTTCAAATAACTGTGAATCCGGAGAACGTGGGTGAAATCAAGGTTTCCCCGGCAAAAACATTTACCGCATCAAGCACGATAAGATGGACACCGCCATGACGTACAACGTGTCCGCAGACGAACGCTTCTACGTCGAGCTTCTGGGTGATTACAACAAACTCATCCCTCTCTTCATCGAGTTGCGAATCACCTATCCTATATAAATAATCGTAACGATGCCTAACGACATTTTCGGTCACATCAAGCACGAAGACCACGGTGAGTTTCTCATGCTGGATGTGAAGGTCAGAAATCTGAGGAGCGACCTGAAGGCTCTGCAGACCACCCTCAACTCGAGCATCCTGTCGGAGATCGCCAGCCTTCAATCTCAATTCCTAGACCCCATACTCAAAATCGACGCCGAACTCAAATCGCTGCTGCAAAAGTACACCGACTTGGCCTCCATCGATAACCTTCAGAACCTGGCGCAGAGCGTAGGCAAGCTACAAAACGAACTTCAGAAGCTGCAGCAAACGCAGACCAACGATGTGGAACAGCTGAAGCCGCAATTGCAGGACCAATCGAGCTCCGTCCAGATCGAACTGCACACCATCATCCAGAGCATCAAAACCCAAGATGAATACGATCGCGTGAACGCCAGCATAGCCAAGTTTCGCGAACATGTCAGTCCTTCAAAGTTTCCACGTTGGAAAGCATCAAAGCAGAGCTTCGAACGGACGCCTTGCACGCTGCCATCACTGAAGCTCACATCCAAGCTCCAAACACTGGAGACCTTCATAGAAAATCTGCCTTCGTCCAGCAAACTGAACGCCATCGCCCTGAGCGTGGCCAACATCAAACTCAAACTCGAGACTTTGGAAAGCTGCAAGGTACCATAGCTCACATCGAGGACGCCTTCCCAGTCATCAAAAAGAATTTGGCGAACGTCCAAGAAGCGCTGGAATCCAAACTGCCGGGCATTCGGGACACTCTGGCCAGTGTTCAACAGCAGATCGTAAAATTCTAGAATCTGAACACCGAATCCGAGCTGTCGCATTTCCATCACTTGATTGCTGACATACAGAGTAAGCTGGAAACGCTTCAATAATCCACGCCTACCCAAGATGACAAAGCGCAACTGCAAGAAGGCACACACATGCTGCTGCAGACACCTCCGAATTCGACGCCGTGAAGAAAGCTCTGACGACATTCCAAAACACGGTGGCCACCTTGCATACCTCGCGGAAACTGAAAGCCGTGAAGAGAACCTTGAACCGAATACTCAAATCCGAATATATGAAAAAACATCCAAGCCGAAATTGCTTCGCTCGAGACAGCATCACGAATCTGCCCATCAACCAAAGACTCGGCGAGCTGAATACGTTGTTTGCAGAAATTGGGACGCATGTGCACGACCTCACGACCAAGACCTCCAAGTTAACGATCATGGAAAGCATGTAGCAGATCATCTCGAACGTGAAATTTCAAATTGGCAGCATCTAGGCAAGTCAAGAATCGGCCCTGACCACTTTCAGGAGTCAGCTTCGCGAGTTGAAAGAGCAATTCAAGTAACTTTACGTCGAGGTAAAGATTAAGCCCAGCTAAGACGAGGTTGTCCGTACCATCGGCGAGCATCTAGAGTCCGTGCAGAGCAGACTAGAGGACGTGCAGAGCGAAGTTCGAACCAACGTGAGCAGACTGAACGCAGGCATCGACAATCTCAAATCAATGGTGGTCATCGAACTGTACAGTATTCTGAACCGACAGTTCACCTCATCCTTCAATCCGGGTGCCAAACTGTACATGCTGACTCCGGCCAAAGCCTACCACCAGTTTTTCCTCGACGGCACGCTTCAGTTCGTCAAGGTTTCTTACTGGTCGTTGCTCATACGATGAACTACCCGACCATGACCCTAACCAACATCGGAGACGAACCTAAAATAACCAACGTAGAGTTAGTCGATTTCACGCATCTGGAAACTCATGACAGCTTTCGCCGAAGATGTGACTCAAGTGTTCGACATCGAAGTGGGCGACAAACTGTACATTGAAAATCCGGTCTTCTCGGCAGCCAAATACCCAATTGTAGTCATATTAATGTTTTCGCATCATGTCTAGGCAGGCTATCGTGGACGACCTCCACAGGTCCGCGCGACGCAACTAAGAACGTCTACAGGTGGTGAATAAAGGCATCGACGATCTGTGGCAGGCTGACCTGGTCGGAATGAGTAGCGGCAACCTGAAGAATTTACATAAAGCCAACAAGGGCAACAAGTACCTCCTCACCGCCATTGACACCTTTTCCAAATTAGCATGGGCCCTGCCTCTGAAATCCAAAAACTGGCGCATGCGAATTCATTTTTGAGCAAGGTACTAGTTCGCCACGCTTTCTGCAAACGGACAACGGGAAGGAATTCTACAACTCGATCTTCCAACAATTCATTCAAAAGCACAGCATTGAGCATTATTCGAGTTACAGTGACATGAAAGCCAGCATCGTAGAGCGCTTCAACCGAACTCTGAAGACGCGCATATGGAAATGGTTCACGCTTCAGGGTAACTACAAGTTAGTCGGCATCCTACCGGAACTCCTAGCCGATTACAACCACACCGTCCACAGCACGATACGCATGAAACCCCCCGATATTAGCAAATATGACGAGCAACGTTTGATTTCTACCGTTTAGGGTCCAAGGTATCGACACACGTCGAAAAAAGTAAATACAAAGTAGGAGACGTAGTGAGAATCAGCAAATTGATACGTACGTTATAGAAAGGCTTCACCAGAAACTGGAGCACCGAACTTTTCATCGTAAGTCGAGTTTTGCCGGGGAGCAGGCACACCTATTTAATAAAGGACAATCGGAACGAAGTTTTGAATGGACGCTTTTACGAGGAGGAGCACAGCAAAACTAAATATCCCGACACGTACCTCATCGAGAAAGTGTTGCGTAGAAATAAAAATAAACTGTTTGTCCAATGGCTGGGACTTCCGGAAAAAAGTTGGATCGAGGCAGACGAGGTGATTCTATGACAACGTGGAACGTGCTGAAGCACCTACCCGACGCAGAATCACCCAAAACCCGAAAGAACGGTGAGTTACTGCCTGACAACATTTGATGTCTTATCGTGGGTCCTTCGGGCTGCGGAAAAACTACGCTCGTCGTGGACAACGTCCTACTCGCACCTAACTGGTTAGATTGGAAGAACAGTCACTTGTACGTGTTCTCCAAAGGTTTAGAGCAATAAAGTATCAGCAACTGATGAAACTGTACGAGGGACTGGGCATAGCTACTTTTGCATCTGAAATAAAGTCTCTCGACCATTGTCTCGAAAATTCGGTCGTGGTGTTCGACGACGTGATTTGGAAAATCAAAACGAAATTCGCAACTTATTCACACAGGTGTATGGACTGCTTTTACCTGGCACAAACGTTTTCCAAGACTCCCAAGCAGCTGCTTCGCGATAATGCCAACCTCGTCTGTCTGTTTTGTCAGAACCACACCAACCTCATGCACGTTTACGATGACTACGTGGGCGGTGAGCTCGACTACAATCAATTTTCGAAATTCTGCACTGCTTGTTCGAACCAAGACGACTTTGCATTCGTGGCGATCGACATGACGCGAAAACCAAACGACCGAAAGTAGAGAGACAAAATCAACGACTTTGTAAATGATGCAACGTTACGACAAACTTTGTGAAGTTTAAAATAACCTCTAGTCAAAAATGGCTAAACGTGAAATCGGGGACAACTTGAAATTGGGCGATTACCTGACGAAACGCTTCAAGGGTTGGAAATCCGAGAATCGCTGTTTCTGCGAAGAGCAGAAGCGTCAGGACCAACCTATCATCGATGCCATCAGCGGACTCGGTGCAGAACGCAAAGGTGTCACCGAGCAGAATAAGGATCTCATCACTGAGCTCGTACCGCTTGCCGCTTGCAACTACGCAGATTATCCTCCAACGCCTCTCTATAGTATTCACACTCCGCTCGCACCCAAACAGCCGCCGCCGAAACACCAGCCATCGACAGCACTTCATCGGACAAGATCGAGTTGGGTCCGATAGCGAGAGAATACTTAACAAGGACGAGGTGTTTGTATTGTACCCGAGCATGGAAACCAATGATGGCGTGGTCTAGAAGATTGGAAATAGAGTCACCTTCGGCGGCGGCGACTTGAAAATCAGCCTAGGCGAAAAAAATAGTTGGGCTAGGAATCCCGGCACAGTCGGATTGTGGGAACTCATCAGCAAGAAGTATCCAAAAGACTACACAGACGAAAATTACCAAAATTACACGGAAATATTGACATGGTCGGATGCCTTGTACCAAAACAACGATGCTAGTCAGATCCGTGTCAAGTCCAGCAGCGGGGAGAACTACAAGAACCTCATCAAGCCCATATGGAACCAACTCAACACAGGCAGCGGCGTCAAACGCTACAGCACTCTGCCTAAGGAATTCGTGTGGATCGACGACGTGAGGAAGCTTGTGGATAGCTTGCTGGTCATCACGGGCAAATAAAATGTAGCCAACCGTAACTTTTACAACGAGAAGGTGCGCATCGTGGACATGATCAGCGCCAAGCTCACCAACTTCATCGTGAACGACGGCAAGAGCATCGGTTACCTCACCAAGATAATCAACACCCTACCTCCGAAGTTCTGCAACGTGGACAAGGATCAAGGCTTGGTGAACGACATCAACAAACTACCATTCGAAATGCACTTGCCGGGTTATCAGTACTGCGGTCCGGGAACCAAACTCGAGCAATCAGTGGAAAGAGGAGACAGGGGCGTCAACTCGCTCGACGCCGCATGCAAAGAACACGACATTGCCTACAACATGCGCACTGAACTTGATGCACGTCACGAAGCCGATCGAAAACTGGAACATGCAGCATTTGGAAGGCTGATCAGCAGAGATGACTCGTTAGGAGAAAGGGTGGCAGCGCTGGGCACGACCATCGCCATGAACACGAAACGTAAATTGGGATGGGGCCTATACATGACACACAATACAAAATGACGCAGCCTTGCATAACAGAACTTCCTCTCGAACTGCTGCATAAAATATTTATGAATCACCTCTTCGACGGAGGTGATGAAGATGTTGCAAAGCTTGTTACCTTGGGCAAAATAACGCGGGAATTTCGTCCAACGTGCGAAATGGTTCTCATGGACCATCTTCGCAAAATAATGGGCATGAGGAGCTTGCAAAATCCCGACGTCCTTTTTCGGGCTGCAGGGGAAAAGTTGGACGATAGGTTGGACGAGCTTTACGAGGCGAGGAAAGGAAGAAAACGATACACCAACGATTGGTAAAAATCAAACGCAGAAACAGACATCATCATCAACCACCTTATTGCGTTTTCCAAAGCGAAAACTTTCTTCTGCGCCCCCCACGATATATAAATAACACACCATCAGCATGAAGCCTAAGGGGGTCGCGTACCAGGTGCCTAACTCTCAGCGCCCTAGACATGTTACTTACTAAGAAACAGCGCGATAAGAAACGTTTTTGCTTGGCCAAGGTCACGGGATGAAATTAACGCTCAGCACTCTTATGCTGAGAAAATTGCAGCATTCGAGGGGGAAAAAACTCACACCGGAGGTTTCATATTCAGCATCCCGGTCATCCTGGCAGCTTTGGGTGTCGTGGGAAGTTTATCGGGCGGTAGCGCGGCTATCGGGAGAACCGTCATCGACGCGAAAGAAAAAGGCCGAACTAGAAGAGCAGAAACGTCATAACCTGGCCATGGAGAAAAGGGCAAAGGCGTAAAGCAGCAAAAGCATAGTGCCGCCTTGAGTATGCTGCTTAAATAAACAACCGCTGTCCAACCACGAAATTGAAGCTTTGATCGATCCGTTAGGCATCAAACACTTGAGGTAGGTTTTCATGTCCGATTCTCTACCCTCTTCAGTTAAAAAAGGAAAGAAAGAAAAAAGAAAGAAGCAGAGTGAGGAGTCGTCAAATTGGACAGTTTCAAAAATCCAGGGAGGCATTGCATCTGCTACCACAAGGGAGGCAACGACGCTTTCGTTTTCGATTCCTTCTGTGGCGTGTCGCCCGCATGCTTGGTCGAGTATCTCGGTGCTCCCAACCTCTACTACAACGACGAACGCATCCAGAGTTTCTAGAAAGCGTTGCACCTGAAACGTGATGGGAGTGTTCCATCTCACCAGTGAGACTTCTGTCTTGAAACTCACCTTGCACGACGTCATAATCTATCCTAAATCTATAGCCCTGCGTGCTTTCTACAGCATGTACCTGATTCCCAACGTGACCGAGCACAACAACGCCATCAAAGTCGGCAACGAGAAGATTGTCATCATTCTCAGCCAATACAACCTGTCCACCTTGCAAGCTCAGTTGCCGAGGGGAGTGCTGCTCTCGCAAAACTCTGTGACCGACAGGGTGGAGTTGGTGTCCGCAGAGAAGACCGTGGACTTGGGTACCATCGGCGAGCTCCTGGACTTCGAGAATTACACCAAGCTCGAGGCTGGCATCAAGCACGTCGGAGCCAACATTCCTAAATTTTTGACCATCGAGACTTTGAACGTGCACTGCAACGTGGCGGAAGGCATGATCACCAAGGCCGACAACATCGGCAGTCACAAACAAACGGGCATCGTCGCAACTTTCAAAGCGAACTCGGAGTTCATGGAGCCGATCATTTTCACACCCTCTTCTCCCGTCTACTTCCCTGTGTTTCGTAACCGCATCGACCAGATCGAATTGGTAGTGAACAACGAGATGGTCGAGGTGGTGGATTTTACCGGAGCCACGATGACGGCCGTCGTGGAAGTCAACGTGAAATAAATAACCATCATGGAGCAAATCGAGAGTTACGAACTGCAGTCCTTCCCTCCCAACCGTCGCACGTTCGCGAATCTCAACGAACCGAACAGAAAAATCGAATTCGACGTGGTCATCGGAGACGGGTTTATTCACCCTAACAGAGCCCACCTGTACGCTAAATTCGACGTGGTAAAAAGGAAAGAGGCGAGTGTCTCCCGACCAACGCGAACCTGAGACTCGTTGGCAACTTCGTGCCCTATCTGTTCTCGCAGGTGGAAGTCGGGAAGCACGGTACCGTCAACGAGTCGACTACTCCGGGATTACCTCCATGGCCGTGGGAACGCTGAAACTATCCAAGGCCGACGCCGCATACTACCAAGCAGGGGGATTCGAAGCGAGCGCGAAGATCAAAACCCGAAGCCACACGGTGCTGTTTCCCATGCGCCTGCTGCCCGGTTTCTTCTCCCACTACGCGGAGATCATGTGGAAGTGTGACCTCAAGTACAAGTCCGACATCCTGAAGAATCCCCAGGTGTCCATCCAGTTTTTCTGTTACCAGTGCGTGTAGAAACCTGCTTCCGCAATAGTTTCGAATTCGACGTGGCCACGCAATTCAACAGCATACAATACGACATGCCCGAGTTCGCGGCCGTGCTCTTCCAAACCGGAAGGGACGACAACCAGGAGAAATATTCCAGCCAGTTCGACAACTGCAAAATCAAGAACGCCCACCTAAAAAATGGCAGGAACGAGATTTTCCCGCGTGAGAACTACAACCTTAACATCTCAGACGACGACTACCTGAAGGTGTACGAAGCGTACACGACATACAAGAGGGTGACCTCCGGCAACGTGGATGTGCATGTACTACATCCTCCAACGAGTTCATAGCCCCCAGGCCCATGTTCGTCACCAACACTTCGAAGAGGAGGCAGGTCGTAATCAACGATCGCACGAACATCAAGATCGTGTGCGAGTTCCACGACGCTCTGCCAGACGACACCGTTTGCAGCGTCATCCTCATCGCCGAGAAGACATTCTCATATAACGTGAAGAACGAACGAGTGACGGAACAGTTTAATGTAGAGTCCAATAGGGGTAAGCGCTTGCGCTATATGCTGAGTACAATGGGAAAATAATCCGAGCTTTCTGTGATCATTCGTTCAGAAGTTATAAGCAATCAATGCTAGGTTTGGCAAGTGGGCCAAAGTGGTTCTCAGGCGACAACAACTAGCGAAACCCACACATTATTGTAGTTTGTGACACATTGATTAATATGCAAAAAAAATCCGAGCAGGTGCGCCAAAGTGGGGAGGAAGTGAGCCATGGAATATACGAAAATGTTATAACGGTCAAATCTTGAGTAAAAGGTAATTGATCTAATTGCCCGTTATTAAGAATTAATTACAATAGGTAATATTAAAATCCGTCGCGAATAAAGATGTATAGCAAATGCTTTAGCCAAAGCGAGCTTGATCAACCACCGTTTTTCGCCCGAATCCTTTTACATGCATTCATATGGAGAATAACAGGAAAAGAGGAACTTGTAAACTACTCGACCAAATTGGATGAGATTTTAACCAGCGGAAGGCCACATGATGAAAGTACAGATTCCAGGATTTCAGCATAATCAGAACCGAACTACGGGAGTAATAGATTATTAAAGATCCAACGCTGGATACAATTCAAGAGGGCATCCCCGTTGAGAGAGGCCTCGCTAGACGTTCGAGACACAATAGCGGAGGAGTTAGCCTAATCTCTGCACGAGGGGCTGCTACCAGAGGTCAAGGAAAGGCATTAGCACAGACCAGGATAGGAGGACAACGGTCAAAGCACCAAAAACGACAAATAGGCACCTAAACACAGAGGCTAGTGCGTCACCACGTTCAAATCTAGAATAAAAGAGATGATTGGAGATAGCCCGAACACAATTTTGCCAAGAATCGACACCTGAGTGTGAGCTGCGCGCGACCTAGCTCCGAATCGCGATCAGACCAGTGGTGTGGACTTGTCTTTTTAACACGAGTCATTGTTTAAAGCCATGGAGTAGAACAAAGTAGACCCAGGGGGTCGTGTCCCTCTCGCCGTCAACGCATCCGTGTACATACGTGTGGTTATGTAAGAATAACACTTGACACGTCCACCTGTGTCAATCGTCCGGAACAACGCCATAAGTTAGTAGAAGTTAATAACAATTGAAAGCAAAGTTAATACCGAAGTGCATAACAGTCAATACCAAAGTTCATAACATTTAATATTGATGTGTGTCCATGTGATACCGCGAATGGCTCATTACGTATGTTCGTCTCAACGCCTAAGCCATGTATCTCTACGTACGAGTGACAGCGAAGGACTAACCTACAACTGCGCTAGTTTTCGTATGGAGTTCGACAGTGTACGAGTACCGTCATGGACGTGCCAACGACTTGAACGTGTGAAGCCAGCATCCGATGATGCCATATGGAATTGCCGAGTGATCCACTTTCGCCGACCAGGATAACCTCGAAGTACAACACCGGAGTGTGGACACCTTCTAAAACTGTAGGACCGCTTTCACCCTACCCAGGTCAGAGGGAATGCAGCGAAGGTAAGATCCAACCATGTGTGTGTGTGTGTGAAAGATGACACCAATCTACCGCGAATCTGCGTAAATCATTGCATAACTTAACTCGGTGCTATGACATAACTAGGCATCCTTATTCCGGCGGACAAAATCAACGTTATAGAACAAAGTATGTTAACAGCCAAACAATAGTTAATTGAAATATATTTGTACCTCCAGAAACGATAAAAGGATTTGCAAGTAGTATAATTGATGCTATAATGAGCACCACTTATAAGTGTAGAAAAGAAGAGCTCATATGATTGAACAATCCGATTTGCCTACATTTAAAATAATGCCAAGAGGGGCTTATACCCCAATTCTTCAAGTGTGATATGCTCTTAATTTTAAGAATTCTGAATTCTAGTGTAGAAAAGAAGAAGCCTCAACAGCCCGATTTGCCTATACTTAAAACAATGCCAAATTCCCATACGATCTTATTCTTTACAGTGTGTTTTTCTGTCAAAATCCCAGGAATCTTGAATTCTAGTGTAGAAATGGTGAGCCCCCCCTCAGATTGATTCCGCCATGTGTACAAAGGCTGAATCTCTCAGTTTGTTGTCTATAAGCTTGTCAAAAATATGCCCCCTTGACATTGTATTGGCTATACTTGAAATTAAGCGAAAAATATTTATATTTTCATGCAAGCAAAACTGCCCGATCAATACAATAGGACAAGAGCGGGCATGCATAATTAATTGCTTGCATGTTCTTTCTAATCTTTTGATCAGTCACATGTCTCGGCCAGCAATAAATCTTGCATGCCTGGGAGATTATATCTGCTGACATGCAAGACATATAATCTACACTGTACTCTTTCATCTTTCAGAGAAAATTGCCATGTCAGCAGATATAATCTCCAATTTACTGGAAGAGTACAGAACTTCACTCTTGCATGCCCGAGCCAATTCAAGTTTTGCCTTCTTCTGATAATATATACCGAGAGAGAATTACAAGAATATTTATTGCACATTTCAAAGTCCCACTTTGAATTGTATTTAAGCTTTCCTGCAATAAGCAGAAGTTCTGTGTTTGAGCAAAATATTAATATTGCTACCTTGTAAAACAAGAGCTCTGGGTTTGAGTCGGCCCTCTAGAATTGCTCTGTGACTCTCTCATTTCTTACATCATAAACATATGATTTTTCACCTATGAGAATAACACTACATATGGTGTCATCGGGGAGTGTATTGTGGAATTCACAGATAATTTTAATGTTTGTCCTGTCATTAACCACAACTTGTTTCCTTTTTGAAGTGTTGATTACAAACATGGGTCTCTGTGCTTTGAATTCATCTGGTGTGTAATACATGTCAGTATTGCCAGTAGTGACTCTTTTGTATGATGAAAATGCCTCATATAATTTAAGGAAATCATCCTTGGACATGTCTAAATTATAATTTTCTCTAGGAAATACCTCATTTCTGCCATTTTTAAGATAAATGTTCTTGATGTTGCAGTTATCAAATTTACTTGAATTTTTTTCCTGATTATTGTGTCTTCCAGTCTGAAACAGTACCACCACAAAATCCGGCATGTCATATTGTATACTGGAGAATGAATTTGTAGCATCAAACTCATAATAGGTACCAGTTGCGGGCTTCTGTACACATTGATATGTATAAAATTGTAGAGGAACCTGTGGATTTTTTATTATATCTGCTTTGTATTTAAGAGCATAACTGGCCTCATATTCAACAACTGGCATTCTTAGCTCCATAGTCTGAATAATACACTTGCCCTCATCAGGTAGGGTATTAGGCATAGCTTCCCCTGTAGAGTTTAATGTGCTGTACCTCATCAAAGCATTATTATCATTGGCAGCTCTTCTAAATGTGATTCTTAAACCACCCTTCCACATAATATCTTTGTAATCTGAGAAGAATCCTGGCAACAGGCGCATCGGGAACAGCACTGTGTGGTTTTTAGATAATATCTTATCACCAGCCTCAAATCCACCTATTTTGTAGTAAGAAGCCTCGGTTTTGGATAATTTTAGTGTGGCCAAAGCTGTGGAGGTAATGCCGGGATAATCTACTCTGTTTATAACAACACCATGCTTTCTGATCTCAATTTCAGAGAATAGATGCGGCACAAAATTATCCACCAATCTTATATTTGAATTTGCCGGATAATCTGTACCATCGAGCTTTACAACATCAAATTTGATGTATAGATCTCCTCTGTGGGGGTGTATAAAGCCATCCCCTACATCAAGATCAACCTCAATCTCTGTGTTGGGTTGATTTAAATTTGCAAATGTCCTCCTGTTTGGAGGGAATGATTGTAGCTCATAACTCTCAATATTTTCCATTTTTTTCTTGTATGTATTTTTATTTAAATATTAATCTCTATGATAGCAGTTGTTGTGGCTCCAGCAAAATCAACTAATTCTTCTTTTTCATTAGTGACCATCAACTCAATGTAATCTATTCTGTTGTGGCACACAGGAAAATATAATGTTGGGGATGGATTGTAGATGATGGGCTCCATAAATTCAGAGTTAGGTTTAAATGTTGCAATGATCCAAGTTTGTTTGTGAGTGCCTATGCCATTTGATTTGGTGATCATACCCTCGGCCACATTACAGTGAATATTCAGAGTCTCTATGGCTAAGAATTTGGGTATATTAATAGCAGTGTGTTTGATGCCTGGTTCAAGTTTTGTATTGTTCTCAAAGCCTAACAGCTCTCCTATAGTACCCAGATCCACTGTCTCTGTAGCAGATACAATCTCTACTCTGTGAGTGACAGAATTTTGAGTTAATACTATACCTCTGGGTAATTGAGCATTTAAAGTTGACAGATTATACTGCCCTGGAGTAATGACAATTTTTTGATCCCCTACTGCAATTGTGTTGTTGTGGTGTGTAATATTAGGGATCAAGTACATGCCATAAAATGCTCTGAGAGCTATTGTCTTGGGATGCACTGTGTCATCATGTAATTTGAGTTTCAATATTGAATTTTGGCTGGTGAGATGGAATACCCCCATGATGTTTTAAATACCACAAGGCTTTTTGAAAATCTTCAATTGATGGTTTATTTATTTGAGACATATATCTAAGAACAGATAAACACAAATGTCCGCAATTAACATCTTTGAAGTTTTGAACACGGGCATTATTGTAATAAAGATTAGCTGAATTTAGATATTTTATTAAATTTTCAGGTGGAATACCTCCGAATGAATCAAACACAAATGCCTCATCTTTTAAATATTTAAGATAACAGATCCAGTGAGTGCCCTGATTTTTGTACTTATCCAAATTAACAATGCCACACTCTTTGTTGAGTGGTTGTTCTGGCAAAGAACAATGATTGGCTTTTTCATGGTTATTTATTTATGTTTCAATATCTAGAAAATTGTTGATTTTATTTCTATATTTACCACTATTGAGTTTTCTTGTCATATCAATTGTGACAAACCCATAACTGTCCTGGTTCCAGCACTTACTGCAAATCTTGGAAAAATGATTGTAGCTCAGGTCCCCACCTACATATTCATCATGTATGTGTTTCAGGTTGGTATGATCTTGATGAAACACACATATAAAATTGCTGTTGTCTCGGATCAGCTGCTTCGGTATTTTTGAAAAGGTCTGTGCCAGGTAGAAGCATTCAATGTTTTTGTGTCGGCCCTGTGTAAAGAAATTTCTAACCTTGTTTTGATTATCCAGTATAATGTCATCAAACACAACAACAGAATTATCGAGACATTCATGGAGTGGCTTAACATCTGATTCAAAAGTGGCAATATCCAGTCCATCATATAGCTTCATCAGCTGCTGATATTTTAATTGTTCCAAGCTCTTAGAGAAGATATACAAGTGCCTGTTTTTCCAGTCTAACCAGTTGGGTGCAAATAAAAAATTATCAATCATTAGTGTAGTTTTACCACAAGCTGATGGCCCAACAATAAGACATCTAATATTTTCAGGCAGCAACTTGCCATTTCTCTTAATCTGCTGTTCAGGTTCTGGCAGCCTCTTTATAACATCCCAGGTGCTCATATTATCACTTTGTTTGCCTCGATCCAGCTGTGTTCTGGAAGACCTAGCCATATGACAAGTAACTTGTTGCCTTTTTTGCGGATGATTTTTTCTATGAGATATGTGTCAGGCTGTTTAGTTTTGTTGAGTTCTTCTTCATAGAACCTGCCTTTGAGAATTTCTCCTCGGTGGTCTTTTATTATATATGTGTTAAGGGTCCAAGGTTTAACTTGAACCACTGTAAATAATTCAGTGCTCCAGTTTCTTGTAAAGCCTCTTTTGAATAAGTACTTATATTTGATGATTCTTACTTGATCACCCACCTTGTATTTGGCTTTTCTTGTTGTTGGCTGGTATCTAGGATAATAAACAGTGCTGATCAATTTTTGCTCATCAGATGAAGTTACTTCAGAGGGTTTCATGTTGATTGTGGAATGGACAGAGTTGTTATATTTATGTAGAAGTTCTGGAAGAATATTAATCCATTTATAATTACCTTGAAGTGTGAATTGTTTATACATAAGATTTTTTACGGTTTTGTTGAATCTCTCTACAATTGAGGCCTTGAGATCACTGTAACTCGAATAATGTTGTATTGACTGGCTTTTAATAAATTGTTGGAACACTGAATTATAAAATTCTTTGCCATTATCTGTTTGCAAATAGCGCGGGGATCTTCCACTCTGATTGATGATTGTCCTGATGGCTTCTGTAACACATTTTCCAGTCTTGGATTTGAGTGGCACAGCCCAGGCAAATTTTGAAAATGTGTCTATTACAGTGAGTAGATACTTGTAGCCCTTGTTGATCTTGTCTAAGTTTTTCAGCTGTCCACTTGCCATCTCAATCAAGTCGCTCTGCCATAAATCATCTATGCCTTTTGTGACTACTGGCAGTCTCTTATAATTATGTCT
Source organism: Lepisma saccharinum (assembly GCF_977018435.1). Classification (NCBI taxonomy): domain Eukaryota; kingdom Metazoa; phylum Arthropoda; class Insecta; order Zygentoma; family Lepismatidae; genus Lepisma; species Lepisma saccharinum. The sequence continues at coordinate 32,415 of NW_028143778.1, forward strand.
GGCTTGTCTGTGTAATTCATCAACAATAATTTGTCTAGACATAATATGTAAACAAGAATATTGCAACTATAGGGTGTTCAGCAGCTGATACTACAGGATTTTCTAAATATAATTTGTCCCCTATTTGTATTTTAAATTCCAGAGAGCCATCATCTTCAACATATGCTGTTTCTAATGTATTGGGATCTGTAAAATCCTCTAATTCTACACTGGTGATTTTCACTTTGTTATCAGCATTTGTTATTGATAAGGTAGGGTAGTGGTGTGCCTGTGGTTGTAGCCAATATTTGATCTTGATTGGTCTAAGTGTGCCCCCAACAAAAAAACTGGTAATAAAATTGTGCAGGGGACAGCATATATATTTTGCCTCCTGGTGTAAATGGTGAATCATATTCTTTGTTGGGGATGCTGTACAATTCAAGAATTACTGTATGTTTAGGATTTTCAATTATGCCAGTTATTTCTTTTTCTGCTGTAAGCAATCTACTTGTTACAGATTCAAGGTGCTCATTGATAGTCCTAACAACATCATCATGGCCTGGCTTGATTTTTATGTCCACAACAAGTTTCTTGTATTGTTGCACAATCTCTTGTAGCTGGGTGGCAAAAACAGACAAAGCATTTGCTTGATTGGATTCCATGGTCCCTAGCTGTTGCTTGATATTAGCTACAATTTGCTGTAAATTTTCAACAACTGCCAATTTTGAATTTTGAGTTGTAAGATCATGGACCTGTCTTCTGATATCCTCAAACAGGGCATGCAGTTCATTAATATGTTGATTAGTTGGTAGAGTGGCCACTGTCTGAGTAAGTTGTTTGATCTCTGCCTGGATATTCTTGATATCTTCTGATTTCAATATGCGATTCACAGCTCTCTTAATATTTTTAACTTCCTGTGATGTAGGAAGATTTGATACAGTATTTTGCAAAGATTCAAGTGCCAATTTCACATTGTTTAATTCAGAAGCATCAGCCACACCACGCATAGCATCTTGAAGCAGGGCTATATCTGCCTGAGTGGGTGTTGATTGTTGTAAAATTTCAAGCTTTGTTTGGATATCATCAATCAAATGATGAAAATGAGATAGCTCAGTTTCAGTGTTGAGGTTTTCAAGCTTTGTGATCTGTTGCTGGACACTGACAAGTGTGTCTACAATACCAGGCAGGCGGGATTCTATAGTTTCTTGTACATTTGCCAAATCACTTTGCACTGCTGCTATTGTACCCTGGGTTATGGTACTTTGAATTTTTCCAATATCTTCATATGTTTCAAGTTGCAGCTTAATATTGGCAACACTCCGAGTTATTGCACTCAAAGCATCAGAAGATGGCAAGTTGTTCATAAAATTTTCAAGTGTCTCAATTTTTTCTTTAACCTCGGCTATGGCATTGTTCAGAGGATCCAGATTAGGTATCTGGAGTGACTGAATCTGTTCCTTTAGAGTGGAAATCACTAGATCAAAATCTTCTTGTGATTTTATGCTTTTGACAATTGATTGGAGCTGTGCCTGGACATTATTTATTTGCTCTTCCAATTGTTGTTTCAATTGCTCAGGGTTGGTGGCCTGGGTCTTAAATTTGGCTTGAAGAGCTGCTACAGCTTCTTCTAAACTTTGAAAATTATCCAATGTGGCCAAATCAGTATATTTCTGAAGCAATAATTTCAGTTCAGAATCAATTTTAAGAAGAGGGTCCATGCATTGTGATTGTAAATTTGTAATTTCTAGTTGAAGACTGGCATTCAGTGTGGTTTGTAAAGCTTTTAAATCACTTCTTAATTTCTTGACTCTGACATCAAGCATCAGAATCTCATCACTGTGATCTTCATGTCTTGTATGGCCAAATATATCATTAGGCATTTTGTTTTTAGTGGTTATTTATTATTGAATATCTAATTCTTAATTCTATAAAAAAAGGTATAAGTTTGTCATATGATCCCGGGACCTCAATATATAAGCAGTCACCAGCAGAAACAGTATAAACAGTGCCAGAAATCATGTTTGAGTGCTTAATTCTATAAATATTTCTCCCTACTGAAATCTTGACATTACCCTCAGGGGTTGTAATAAATTGCAATTGACCACCTACAGGTAATTGGTAATGATTTAAATTATTGTTAAATATGTACAATGTTTTACCTGTTTTATCATCAACATCTGTAAGTATGCTGTTCAGATGAATAATTAACAAAGCACTTAGTTTAGATATTATATCAGGAGAGGCTTGTGGTGTTGGCAGGTCCATAATAGCCTGTTTTTTTAACACAAATAAGTTCATAGGCATGTTTATTTATTTCAAATCATGCTCTGTAATTGGGCATTGATTGCCATTTTTCAAATCACAATGACCCCATGGTAGAGTATGTATGCCACATGACAAAATGCATCTCTTATCATCATGTGGGTCCAGAGCCACTTTTCTTACAATATTGCTAGTCAATAAGTGACCCACACTCTGAATTCAATTTTTTGATGTTCTGATTGTGCTACATGATTTGAGACAATTTTTGTAATCTTCAAATTGGAGCTCTTTGTCTACAGTCACTTTGCCAATGCCCTTGGCCTTTTTGGCAACAGCACCACTACATGTTTCAAAACTGTACATCTTGGCCCTTAACCCAGTAAATGCCACAATAACATCACCAAGTGTCTCATCTTTTAACTTGCCAGGCACCTTTTTGTTGTGGGGTTGAATTTTTGAATGTTCACTGGTATCAAAATATTCAAGCAATGCAGGCTGTGCTATATCTTGATAAACATCTTCTGTCTGAATATCAAGAACAAAACTATCTGTGTCCATGTACATCAGTTTTACACGATCCTTATAAAAAGGCTTCAACACATCATAATACAATTTTAACATGTGTAATTTGGCCAATTCCAATATCACAGCCCCTACTTAAATAGGTTTATCAAACTTAATCTTTGTTTTTTTCATGTTGAAAAGTGCCATATTTTCATCATAAATTCTTCTATAATTGAAATTAGGCTTTGCAATCAATTTTTTGCTCAGGCTGGGGTCAGTAATTATTTTAACATCGGTATGTTTTCTGACATTTTCAATTGTTTTGCCATACACTGAATTGACCATCAATTTAAACAAGGTCTTATCAAATTGGCTCATTGCAGATGTTCGAAGCTCTGTGTTTGTATCAATATATGGTTTCAACCATCTTGAGTGCCTGAACCTCAAAACTTTGCCAACTTTGCTCACTTGAACACCATGATTCATTAGGAACTGGAGGTTTTTGTAATATATGACATAATCCTGTTTTGGCTCTAGAGTCATCATCAATTTCTTTTGTTTAGAGCCAGGTGAACACTTAACCTCAGGAATTGGGGGCAAATCAGGACATTTGTTGTGTAAATTATCTGGAATTGTCAGATCAACCTCTAAGAATAGGCCATAGTCACTGTCATCAAAATCCTTAAGATCTTCAATATTAAAATCTTCAACCCACTCAAGCCCTGCATATGGCAGTTTATCCATCATAGCATAACCATAGAGGCTGTTGGCATCTACATACAGTATATAATTTGATGGCAGTGCTGGATCATAATCAGGATTATATTTGTTATTTGCTCTGGCATATCTCTGAGAGCATTGCACCATGCCTCCTCTTATACATTGCTCCATAAACAGATACATGTCCTGATCCTGGATCAGATCCAATTGCATTTTAGTGTTTAAAAACATTGCAGACCATGCTAGGCCCGGAGCACTGTAAAAATATATTGGATCCAGCTGATAATTTTGCATAGAAGATTTTCTGAATGCCTGAAGTATATCAGCTAAGAGAGTGACATCAAGTTTTAAATATGCCATGTGATAATCACCAAATGTCTGGCATTTTAAATGGTTCCACATCAACTGGGCATGGTGATAATCTTCATCAGTGATTCCAGATCCTCTGATTTTGCTGTAAAACTCTTGTTGTGGTGGCAGAGAACACTCATCAAATTTAGAAAAATCTGTAACATAGTCATATGGATATACACCCTTCCGCCTAATTAATTTCAGGTCCTGATTTGGAAACAAAGCACATGTGATTTTGAATTGATCATCAGATAATTGAGTGGCCAGTGTAGCCAGGCTAGCCGATAAAATTCTGTAGGAATCAAGAAATCTTAAGTGAATAGGAACACCATTAACTTTAATTATTTTGCTAATAGCAATATATTTCTCATCATTTTCTGCTAAAATATTTAAATTCTGCTTGTCAAACCCCTCGTACCTGATCAAATGATGAAAATCATAATTGGATGCACCATGGCAAAATATAGGGACAAATTTTGGTCTCTGGATCTTAATATTACAGCTATTACACAGGGCCATTAAGAATTTACCATCTGTATGAGAATGGTGTTTCACCTTGATATTTGTATCTGAAAATTCAAAATCACATGCCGGGCATTTTTCTGCATTGTTGAAATCTTCAATCTGTTTCTCTGTTAAAGGCAACATGGGTTTTGATTTTAATAAGACATTAGATGCTATGTTATGGCACTCATTTTCTATTCTATGTGCAAATTCTTTGATGGCATCTGCTCCCATGTATGAATCTTCTTTACTAACAACACCATCCTGTACAACCACATAACAAAAACTGGAGGGTTTATGTAATTGATATGATGTAATTCAAGATTCCTCAGGATCTGGGCTACAGAATGCAAGAGGTTTGAGATTTGATTCAAAATCACAGACTATATATGCTGGGTGTTCCAACAAGGCTTCAAACTTTTTGAATTTTGCATTTTCACTTGGCATTGGCATCACCATATGAACAGGTTTATGGTTGCCACAATATTTTAAATGTTCAATTAACTTCTTTTTAGCAATTTCTGCATTTTTTTCACGAACCCCATTCACCATTTTTTGACCATCAAATACAGTTAAACATCTTCTGCACAACTTAAATATTCTATTAGATTTGTCTAGTTGTGTTCTGACTAAAGCTTCAAGATTATGTATCAGAGTGTAATGGTGTGTATCATCCCCTTCAATTAAGAGCAGATCAATCGGAACAGCAGAATCATCATCAAATGTACTGATTCTGAGAAGTGCTATCAAGCAATTGCCACGGCCAGTGGAACAAATAAATACATTAATAGATAATTGTTTACCATTGATATCCCGGGCCTTTTTTTCAATTTTATCAATATTCTGAACAGACATTGAATATTCTAAACCCTCCATTGCCTCATCAAAATCGTGCTCATGTTGTTTGTAATAATTTATTCTCTGAGGATTCCTTGAAACTGGAAACAAAGCAGCTAAAATACACCACAAAAAGCATTTATCATCATTATTTTCTATATTAACCACGGCTTTTTTGTTTTTAATATTGACAGGTAATGGCAAATATGTAGATCCTTGTAATGGGCTGAATTCAGAAATATTAACATAGAGCTTGTGTGGAGATCCGCATAGGCTCCATCCAGACTCTTTTGCTGCAAATTCAGAGTGTTTAATATTCAATTGATCTATCAAACTGCTTATTATTTTGTCTGAATTTGCATTTGAATATACAGGTACAGTTTCTGTTATGTGGGGCTGTGTAAATTTTGTGCAATTTGGTTTCTTATATTGTGTAAACAATTTGAGGGACAGCTTATAAGAGCCATTTTGTGCATTTAGAATTGCCTGCACATCAGGATTTTTACTGTTCAAAAAATTCTTAATACCACATTTTTGCTCTGATTCAAACCGGTAATCCCTAAGTTGGCCATTGAAACTGCTATGGATAGGTGGTTCATAGTGTGGCTGCTTTGCCGGTCCAGCATTAACAGGTGTTTCATGCTTCCTTTTCAGACCAGATGTAGATGGTTGTGGGGGCAATATTGATGACTGTACATAAGAATTACACTTGTGCCATTTGTAATATGCCTTGCTTAATATTTTATGGCATCTTGGACACATTTTTGTGGCTTTTCTGCATTTCTTAGAGTCACAAATATGCCGGTGCCTAGACCAATTAGAACTAGATATATTTTTATTACACTGATTGCAATATTTTTGTTTTGGCATTTTTATTGTTTATTTATATAAAATTTCTTGGTCCAAAAAAACAGAACTATGCCAAAACAATTATAACAGCAGTTAGTGGCTGAGCTGGTGTTTTTATACCCAGACAACAGCAATAACTAGGCTCTGGTGATCCCCAATATAAAGTAATTTTGCTCTTTTATGCTGTTGTACAACACACTTTACCAGGTTTCAGATCTGGGAGCTATCAGTTGTATATCAACTAGCAGTAATTATTCTCAAAATCTCACGTGTGGAGATATTATTTTGCCACATGTATTTCAATCTTACACATTTTATCAGAACTCAAACCCGAGCCTCTTGTTTACAAGGCAACAATATTAACACTTTGCAATCAGGGGAGGCTTCACATTTTATTAGGACTCAAACCCAGAAGCCTTTTGATTGCAAGGCAATAAAAACCATGGGGCTATGCACCACACTCTACTGGGTCTCAGAACCCAGGAGCTATGAGCTTTATATCAATATACACATGGCTGAATCAATCTGAGGGGGGGCTCACCATTTCTACACTAGAATTCAAGATTCCTGGGATTTTGATAGAAAAACACACTGTAAAGAATAAGATCATATGGGAACTTGGCATTGTTTTAAGTATAGGCAAATCGGGCAGTTGAGAGTTCTTCTTTTCTACACTAGAATTCAGAATTCTTAAAATTAAGAGCATATCACACTTGAAGAATTGGGGTATAAGCCCCTCTTGGCATTGTTTTAAGTGTAGGCAAATCGGATTGTTCAATCATATGAGCTCTTCTTTTCTACACTTATAAGTGGTGCTCATTATAGCATCAATTATACTACTTTTGCACAAAGAACAATTAATCGCATTACACTTAAAACCCTAAACAGTAAATTGTAAAAGCCAATGTAGCCAAGAAATCATATGAGTATCGTCAATGTATTAATAAATTTAACATTTGTAATTGTAATATTGTCCCAATATGCCATGAAATGTGTGTATGAATGAACGATAGAGTGAAAGAGGGCATGATGTATGTTTATTTATCTGTGTTTTAATATATGTGTATATTCTGAATCACCGTCGTACTATGTCACGTCATTTCAGCTGCTTGAAAACAAATCCTCTTAGGTTTATTCTTAG
>NW_028143779.1:0-39098 GCF_977018435.1 Lepisma saccharinum
GAGGTTTTACTGTATATGCTATTGAAACAATTACAATGTTACGCAATAGTACATTTTAGCAAATGATATGGCAAAACTGGTTCATAGAAAATTAATATTAATTCAGGAAAATATAAATACAAATGTAGGTAGCACAAACAATACGCTTCTAACTGCATCAGAGCTTCCTAGCAGTAATACTATAAATAACAAACAATAAATTTTACAAAATCAAAGGAAGCTGTCTACATGCAAACATTACAAATCTACTAACGTCTCTTGAAAAGTGTTTATATTGTTAAGTCCTCGCACACACACATGCATGCATGCTTCTAATATTAATTCTTAAGACTGATACCTTGAATTTCAAAATACATGAAATAGTTTGGAATTAATGAAAGATTGGCACAGGCATGCACAACTCATAAACACTAGAGTCCATTTCTTAAAAATAATCTATTTTTTTTGTGAACCACATCTAATACCAATACAGTTTTCTGTGATATATGGGGAAAGTCTATCCATGAAAAAATAAAGTGCACATAAATTGAAGATATATTTTTTCTGGTCCCTTGAGATTTTGTGCCAACTACTATAGAACACGTGAAAATATTTAATGCAGAAAATTCGATTTTTTTGGGGTAGGGGAAAAGTGGGAAAACAACTTGTTCAACACGTAAAAATTTCTAAGAGGAAAGGAGGTTTTTGCTTCACATTCACCCATTTCCTCTTTCATCAATTTTTAAACCTAATTGTCAAATTAATGAGTAATACCACACTTTTTTTTCCTTACAAAAAGCTTGAGAAGAAAAATGGGCATTATTATAAATGCAATTTGTTATAAGATACTTTGTATCAATTTCTAACTTTGAAAACAAAATAATCCATTTTTAACTATTCAAAAGGTTGATATGATTCTTTCGCACATATACTCAGAATTCAAATTACAATACATATTCTTGATGGAAAAATGGTATTTTACATTATATATTGCACATACAGTCTGTGAAAAAAATACCTACCCTTTGATAAGCTCAGTATATAGAAGGTTCAGATCTAGACAATAAAGGCACGTACACTTCTAAGCAATGTAGATTAGCATTACACGAAGTAGCCGCTCCACTATTGTTACGATCTCTCCCTTTCAATATGACACTAAGTACACAACGCTTTCTTGTTTTACCTTCAGGCAAATTCTTTCCTTTATGACTGCTGAAAACAAAACAGCATGCGCAGGCAGAAAAAAACATAGTAAGAAAACCTTCCATAACTATACACACGGATAAACTTTTATTCACATTGTTGACAAATAGCACAATATATCACAATTATTTAATAAACAACTTTTATACAAATGTGCAGTCTTTGCTTGACAGTTAAGTTTAGTTACTCTATAATGTACAATAAAGCTATATAATTATCTTACATATGAACTAAAAATATTGTGATTTTAACAATTAATAAAGAATTGGAATAACTTTTATACAGTTTTATCACAGTCTGATTTTAGCAAAATGCACTGAACATTTGGAAAAATATTGAAGGGTAATGAAAACAAAAGGACTCTTTGACGACTATGTTGTGGAGCCAGGACCATCAGGGGAATCTCCATTCTGAAAAGGCTTCATCTTCTGAAATTCTGCCAACAACTGCTGATATGCTTTTTCAATTGTCTTCGACTGGTATTTTTTCATGTTATCTCGAACTTCCTGCAAAAATTAATATTTTTTTAAAAAAAACCTATTTAAAAAGTCCCAAAGTTCAAATCTTTTAACAATAAAAAATTAATAAAACTGATTTTTTTTTCCTGAATATGAATCCAAATGCTGGAGGAACTGAGTTCTGGATCTGATATCTGAATACTGAAAGATGGATTTGAAATCCACACTCTGAATACATTAACCTTTTGAGTCCCAAGGCCATTTTCACAAGTAAGCCTCATGGTCCCGAGCCGATTTTGAGCAAAATGCAGAGTTTCAATTAAATGAGTGTAGATCGGAGACTAATTGCCCTAGAGAGATGAGTGATATACCGTTGTACGCGGAATGAACCAGAGATTCAGACTATATGAAATTTATGCAAATTCGGCATATATATGGAGGGGGAAAGGGGGAAAATCCCCTGAAAATACTTTTTTTTAAAAAAATTGGGTTTTGCCCCCCTCCCACCACCTCGAAAAAAGTACATTACAGTGTCGACATGCACATGGAAATGATCACTGACATGTAAGGAACACAAAAATATTTGCATTATTATCATATGACCAATGTAACTTGAGTTGTACATCCCAAAAGGAATGGTCGGCACGCCACTGATTGAAGCTTCAAAATGCAGCGGTACCTTGAAATGACTATAGCTCAGAAACTAAATGCCCTAGAGATATGAAAGATATACCGTTGTATGCAGAATGAATCACAGATTTAGACGATATATAATTTATGCACGTTCAGCGTATATATGGAGGGGGAAAGGGGGGAAATCCCCTGAAAATACTTTTTTTTTTTAAATGGGGTTTTGGCATAATTACTTGTAGGGGTGTGCACCCAGTTTATAATCATGTTTTTCCTAGTACCGATTACTTTAAGAAGCCCTCTTTTATGCTTGCTTATAATAATTTAATGATACATACTTCATTCTAGAAAAGTAAATATGTAATTTAAAAGACTAATTTTTCAGACTACTTTCAAAAAAGCGGGCTTTTTTTAACGTTTTTTTTTTCAATAAAAAGCTGGCTTTTCTGGGAAAAAACGGAAATTTGGCTTTTTACCAATTACAGCTAACCTATTTCACTTGAAGTTACTGTTATGAGTTTACAGGTTTGTAGTGACATATTTTACAACTAGCTAAAAGAAATTTACATGATGTAGCAGCCAAGGTAGAAGATATTGGCCAATCCCAGTGGACACACATTGCATAATGGTTCAGATACACTTTTAACCCTAGCTTACCGACAAGGAGGGGGGGGGGGGGAGCTTGCAGCCCACGACTCTATTTTTTAGATTTTTCAACTGTTTGAAAATAAATTACATTGTTTGTATGATGTTCCCAATATTTATTTATTATTTTCTTCATAAAAACAAATGTAATGTAACTAGGAGGCAAAATGCACTTGGTACACATATCAGGCGCCATCTTTGAATGTGTCTCAATCAAGACACTCATGCCAGTGACACTGTACAAGTGGTTGTTGGTAATCATGGTCATTATTGTAATTATTATATTTAATAAACAACCGCACTTCTACAAACTAAAATGCATTAATTAAAAAATATTATGAACAGGGCTCGAAAAATCCTGGTTGCCATGGTGACTGAAAATTTCAGCCTGGCGGCTGTGATGTTTTACTGTTATATTGCCGTTTTTTAAATTTGCATGTACGAAATTTTGAAGATTCTAAGTTCAAATTGCAGTACAGTATAAGTTAGCAAATTATTTATTTTATCAACGTTGTGAACATTCCATATAATCAGTAACAATTTCTTACTCTTTGTCCCCCCCCCTTCCCGCTTTCTCTTGGCAAGCACTTGGTAATTAAACTCTCACATGATTTAGCGATGTTTTGAATTCGGTGATGATCAGCTTCTTATATAGTATGCACAATTGCTTGTAGGTGGTTTCCTGGCACCTGATTTTCAGAGCTGGCGCCTAACTCTGAAGAAGATTTTTCGAGCGCTCATTATGAATTTTGTGAGTTTTAGTGAATGATAAAATATATGCGAGACACTCATGCAATAATTGGTTATTATTTTTATTAATGATAGTAATTTTAGTAAATTATGATTAATAAATAACTGCATATAATCAGCAAAGGAAGCAGTGATTCAATAATAAAATGCTTTCTTGAATTTTAGTGAAAACAAGTTAGGGCTTGTGAGCCGCCTCCCGGTATGCAAGTTTCTCGTATGCTAGGGTTAAAACTAAACATGTAGTCCTGATGAGCACATCTGACCATGAAATGGACTTAAAACAAGCTTTTACATGTTTGTGTCTCAATTTAAATGTTGATGTCATAAAATATGAAAGAAATGTTAATATCAAAATATTCAATGTTTCAGGACAATTAAAAATCTTTACTGTTCACAACACATATGCAGAAGTATAGGTATTATGTGAATTTTTGTATATATCCTGTTTAATAGAGCTTTGAGATGGAAGCAACACGTGGCTCTTAGAAAACCAACCATTAGAAGTAAATGCAACCTTTCGAACCGAAGCAACATAAGCTGCAAGTGTCACTTGTCACTTGGCCTGTACCGTTTTCTCAGGGAACTTTCAGACCGAAGCAACAAGTGGCATGTGTCACCTGTAAGCAGACCCTCAGTAATTCATTTAACCTTTTGAACCTAAATGCGACAACGAGCTAAACATGTCACTTGCATGTTGTGCGGACTACTGTTTTCTCAATGGCGTGCATCGTGCCGCTTTGATCTGTTGTTCTTGTATGCATGGTAAACGTTTTGCTTTACACTGAAGGAGACTGCGTCGCTTGTCATCTGTGACTTCAGTCTGAAAGCTCCTTCATTGGTGAGGATCATGTAGCCTCGGTCTTTGTGCATGATTGATGGATGCTTGCTTACAGACTGAAGGGGTCCATGTCAACTGTCACTTCAATGTGACCCCCCTCCCCTGTCATGTGTTTCTTCAGTCTGAATGAACTCTATACTTGACAAAATTGTTAGCAAGTTCATAAGAGATTAAGATTTAATTTAGCCTGTTAATCACAGAGAATAAATTGCAAGTAATGTTGATGAAAAAAGGCCAGTATTTTGAAAGAAGGTTCCTTCTATAATCATGAATGACCCTCTGGAGTGGTATAAAGTAATGCTGTTGCCTTGTAATAAGAACAGGTCTGAGGTTCAATCCTCAGTGAAGGCAGTGTGCTTCGGATCTCATCTCAAACTGTAGGCCCAGTCCAGATTTACAGCCAGTCTTATTTATTTCTATACTTAAGTTTTAGTGCCAGTGTTTTTCAATCGCCGTGGTGCAAAAAGTCCGTTGCACCCAGGGGTTGACGAATATTTTTTTAAAATCTAATTTTATATTTGACAGCAAGTCTACACATAACTGAACTATGATTATGCCATACTCGATATATTAATATTAATTTCCATATAAAGTTTAAACATCAGAAATGTATTTATGGGCGAAATAGTTGGTATCAGGGCATTGACTTGTAAGAAATAAATGTACTCGGCTGTGGTCTCGCAAAGGTTGAGAACCACTGCACCAAGCAGCCAAAAAACATCACTAGTTGCTCCGTGACAAGGTTTAGCAGCCATTTAACCTAATTATACATGTTGTACTGGAAAGCCAGAATACAAATATATTTTACTGAACACAAAATTCAATGTAAAGAGATCTGATACTAGATTTTCAAAAGGTTGAGCAGTATTTTCCTTTTTGCTTCATGTACATGTTCGTATAACAAATTCAAACATTGAAACTCATATCGTAATATTAGGTTCTATTAAAAACACATACAAAAATACTCTAATTATGTGAATATGTTTATACTACATAGATATATTTAATAAGCCTACCGAAATATGAAGATAATACTCTGAAAGAACCACCCATTCAAAAAAGCCAGCTTTCTTGGAAACACTATGTCTAGCATCGAATTTCATATTTTATTTTATATTTAGAAATGAGTGTCTTTTACAGTAAGGAGATAAACAAAAACCACGGAAGAGGAAAAATTCTGCCAACTCCTGTATTTTCATTGATTTGAGACACTTTTGTGAAAAAAGCCGAAAAAAGCCCAACCAGAAAAGCCGCCAGATTTTCCTCGACCGCTTCTAACTCTACTTTAGACTAACATCTAACTAAACACACATGCTGAAATTGAGAGATGCCAGTAAAAAGCAATGGTAGAGCGTGAATAACAGAAATGTAGAGTTTACACTACATACAAGCATAAGAAAACAGTTTTTCTTTGTGACATTTCAGGAGAACACACGCTCCCTTCATCAGACATTTATTTTCATTTGACTAAAAATATAGTTATAACATAGTTATAACATCGTTTAAGAGAAGAGTTTTAAAAAGATTAACGAGAAACACAGAAGAGAAGGGTTTTAAAAAGATTAACGGGAAACACAGAGTTGAATGTCTGGGAAGCTTCGTTCATTGCAGAACAACACTGGAATAAATTAAATAATGAAAATGGTAACATAGATCCAGTATGGAGTTTTCTTTTTCCCGATTGGAGTAAGCCACCATCTTTAAAATTTAATGTTACAGAAAACATCAAGAGACTTTGTGAAAACAATGATCAATTTGAATTACCTGATGATATTTGGGATTCATAATTTTAAATAAAAAATAATGTGATAAAATATATATATCTGAAATAAAAATAAAACAGACTGCTTCTTTTCACAGTTAAGTTGCTCTATTACAACAATGTAACATTGACAACATCCATTATATAACGGATTCTTTTTGTTTAAAAAATTGATAACCATTGTTATAACTGTATCTTTAGTCAAGATAAAAATAAATGTCTGATGAAGGGAGTGTGTGTTCTCCTGAAACGTCACAAAGAAAAACTGTTTTCTTATGGTTGTAATAACCGTAAACTACAGGAAAATAATTAAATGTAAGTTTCTTAAAACACAGTAAATAAATTTCCGAGCCAGACTTTGTGACTCACACGTCCTATCAGGACCCAGCAGTGGGTCACGGCCCATAGGTTAAGAAACAATGGTGTAGCTGGTAGGGTATCCAATTTCCATGCGGGAGACAAGGGTTTGATCCCCAAGGTGGGTGATCGAAGGTTGATTTTCTTCCGGCCTTGTCCCTGCATAAAGCGGTTCCGGGACTCGCCCAGCCTCAAATCAATGGGTACTTGAGGGCAACCCTGGGGGGGGGGGGGGGGGGTAAAGGTCACCTTAGCATGGTGCTGATCACATCACCTCCAAAATGGGCAAGATTGAGAATGTGTGGGGCTTTACCCACACATCCTCTAAATGTGCCTTACTGGCACGGAAGGCACGGTGCTATATGCACAAGGAACTTTACCTATACAGGTTCTTCAGATTTTTTTTGTATGTACGCATTGCTTGCATTATATAATTATTTCTCTTGTAGTCTACGGTTATTACAATCATAAAAGGAGAAACGAAAAAAAGGCTGAAAGACAGGTTGAAACAACATAGGGATGATGTACAACTTAAGAGAGAGAGAAATGCCATATTTAAACACATGAGAGAAACAGGACATGACATAGAGTGGGATGAGGCTAAGCAGATAGGAAGGAAGAAGAGAATGCTAGTGAGGAAATGGAAGGAAGCCAAGGAAATAGAGAAGAAAGGTGAAGAAGACATAATGAACTGGAATGGGGGATTGAAGCTAAACAAAGAATGGAAGAGTTGGAATGTTGGAAAGAGTGGAAAGGACAAGAGAGAAAGAGGAGAGGAGAAGGGAGAAAAATGAAGGAAAAAGAGCGTGAGATATTCTATCTCTTCACATTCAATATGAAAGTAATTATGTTGAGCCTTTTAGGTGAAAGTACAGTTGGAAAGTAATAGCCACCTGCTAGAAAGTTCCTAACAACTTTCTAATAGTCTGGAGGGAGTAATGTTTGTGTATATATAATGCCCTTTTTGTGTATCTTGTTACTTTTGTACTTGATACAGAGTCTGATGAAGACCTTGCTAGAAGGTTGAAACGTTACGTTTTAGTTTATGTTTTTAATAAAATAAATTACTGTCTTGGTCAGCATATTTAGTTTTTCATAATCATGGAAACAAGGCTGAATGGTGTTATAAAAAAAACAGTTTTTTGTTGAGAAATAATTCAGGTATTTAAGGTTTTCATCAAAGCTCACGTTTTGTTGATTTCAATAATAGTTTTAAAGTTAGTGCAATATTGTTAAATGCATTTTCTCTCACCTTTTACTCTGAATCCATTGACTCACAATGATCATAAAATACTCAGCCACAAACAGTTCATTTAAAAGAAATACATCATGTAATGAAACAAATTACATGTGCATGACCACATGCATATAGGACCAGTACTGTGTCGAACTGAAACTAGTAGCTGGGTAAACAATTTGGTACCAGGTTTAGATTGATTGATTTAGTTTATTTTACTTGGCGTTTTGTGCCTCTTGGCTAATTTGCGAAGATGGGGATGAGTGATGAAATTGATGAATGGACATTCACAAACAACCAAGCCCGACGGGGATTCGAACCTGGGACCCTTGGCGTCGCAGCGCGATGTGCTAACCACTCGGCCACAGGGTCGGGCCCGAGTAGGATTCGAAACCCAGGAGGTACCTTCTAATGGAAATTCTGTTTCTGTGGGAGACGGGCTTAACATTGCAGCCTCTAAGTCTCACAGGGTGACACATAATGTATCTACCAATATTAGTTGGCAACCCTGTTGGAATGCAGGTGTGCATGCGAAGTCTTCCATGCTTAAGCAGCTGCATGGCTCACAATCGATCTATCAGGAACGTTCGCCTCTTCAGACATGAAACATGGCAGTGGAGGTTCATCCGAACGGGTTTCATTCAGGAGACGCAGCAGGCACTGACTGCACTGAGGAGTATCAAGATGCCTCTGTTTCTACATGCTGCCATTGGCTCTCTATTGTCTCTCTGAGTCGTGATATCAAAGTACTAAATTTTAATGAAAATTTAACTGTTATTTCCAAATTTAACACCCATAATGATATTTTTTAGTGATAAACATCTAAGAAATATTGTCACACTAAGAATATAAAGCGTTTGAAGTACTTGAAATTTTTATGCGTTGATTTGATAAATATGGATATAAAAGGGGTTGAAAATTAAAATAATCAGGTATAATATGATATAATAATTTAAATCATGACCATTGGACAATCATATCAGTGCCAGCTGCGTTTCCTGAATGGAACCCGTTCGGATGAACACCTCCAGTGCTGTGATACATGTCTGAACCAGCAAGCGTTCCATGGAAAACTGATTGCAACACTTGCATCTGCCTGAGCATGGGGGATTCCTCTGCATGCCCACCTGCATTCGGACAGGGTTGCCAAGTTATAATGGTAGATACAATATGCGCTACCTTATACATTGGAATTCATCTTTGTTCACTTCACAACTTTCAGCTGACATTCCTCATACGGTCTACAAAGTAATCACTGAAGTTCATGGTAGGATTTGAATTGCAGAAACTGCACTATATCTCACCTTCAGGATGTAATCTTTCTTCAGTTGGAAGTGCCTCTTGATTACGTCCTCAAACCCAGAGCAGGGTCTTATCATCTGCTCGATCATAGCGTACTTTACAGTGTGCACAATGACATCCTCGTTGTACTGGTCACTTGCTTTCTTTCCCATAGCAGTTCCCAGGCTACTTTCATAACCAGGCTCATTGAAGTACGGTTGTTCGACAAAGATCAGAGACTGAATGGAAATGAGAACCTAGAAAGAAAATTATTCAATTATGATCACTAATTAATACGAGTGCAAATGGAAAAGTATTTGCCTCAATTGTTTTTTCACCTGAAATAATAAACATGTAGGGAAATCAAAATATAGGAATTGTTCCATGTACCTTCTTCCACATGTCACCTCAGCGGTTCAGGCACTTCTCCCATCACACCATTAGTTTGTGGCCGGTTTCAGCCAGTTGATCATGGAGCCACCACCGGACAGCGGTCTTCGCTTCGTCATCACAAATGAACCTCTGTCCTGCCAAGAACTTCTTCAGTGGACCGAACACATGGAAACCACTGGGGGCAAGGTCTGGATTGTATGGTGCATGCTCCAGAATCTCCCATTCGAATGAATGAAGTCTGTCGATGGTCCTGTTTGTCACTTAAGGCCTAGTGTTATCATGGAGGATAACCACATTGTCCACATTGAGAATCCCTTGGCACTTTTTCCTGATGGCAGCTCGCAGACGTGAGAGTGTGCCACAATAGCTGTCAGCATTGATGGTGTCGCGTCGTGGCATGAAATCCAGCAGGAGTGGTCCTCAGCGATCCCAGAAGACCGTGCACAATGTTTTCCGTTGTGAGCGAGGAGCGAAGGTCATCTCAGCCATTTTCAAACTCACAACACCACCACCGCACACTTCTCAATGCGAGACACTTGTCCCCATACATCGGCTGCATTTCCCTATGGATCTCGATGGCCGTTCGTCGCTTGTTCCATAGAAAAAGAATAACACTTCGCTGCTCATACAACGTGGATGTGTTGAGTACTACAGGCATCTCTGCAAACTGACAACAGCGCCGTGCCGCCAAGAGTTAATGCCGGGCCATTCCAAGAAAACCCTATTGCATTGAATGTATATCTCAGTTTCTTAATATCACTAATATTTCGGCTGAAAAAAAAATAGGGGCAAAGACTTTGAGAGAGATTAGATTTGACCTCGTAACAATGACTGCAAACTACTATGTTTGAGACCAAATAAATACACAGACCATTCGAAAAGTCCCCCCACTCATACTTTTTAAAAATGCTGGATGAGTTGGCAAGCCTGTCGGTAGGGATTGGTACGACCTTGAAGAACAAGTTTATTCATAACTTTATATATGATGTTTAGAGCAGTGCCGCTCTTACAGTCCTCAGTGTGAGATGTACAATCACAGTTTTTCAACAATGCCTTTTACGCGGGCACAGCAAATTGCTTTATTGGAAGCACATTTTGAGTTTGTCATGTGGAAGATGTGTGGAAAAGTTCATTCCTGATGATCTGGCACCAGGTACAAGTGCAGTGCATGATCTTGTACACAGATTTTGTGAAACTTGCTCCGTTCATGATAGACAACTAAGTGGAAGACCCAAGATAGCCACACAAGAATTTCTTCATGACGTTCAGCAGCAAATGGGTAGATCTCCACGAAAATATTTAGAAAAGTGGCATGAAACATGTGTAATCATGTGGACTTGTGTTTACAAGAAAATGGCACCCATTTTCAGCACCTACTGTGAACTGGAACATCATTTTAATGTAACAATAATCATAGAAACATAAAATGTCAGACTATATAGTTTCAGTTCATTATCATATATATATACAGGGTGTCCACAAATTATCTTTACAACTTCAAATCTAAATAACTAAATAATGGAACGAGGTATCTCAGTTCTGTTGCCTTAATGTAAAATAGGAACTCACAATGTTTTGTTTACTGTTTTTTCAGGTACATTGAGTAAGTGGGGAAGGTCTGAGGTCACATTTCCACAAAATTACTACTCCACAGGAGAAGGCACAGTGCCTTTCCTTTTCTCATAAATTATTGAATATGCATAACTGTTGAATTTGGGGGGGGGGGTCTGAAAAGCCTCACGAGGTTCGAGAAATTGACCACCATAGCCCAAAGGTTCATGTGTGGTGTGGTCTTATGCACAATCAAATCATTGGCCCCTTTTTCTTCGCTGAACAAACTTCAATTGTTACCTGGATATGCTGGACCAATTTGTTTTTCCACAACTGGAGCATCTCCAGCCAGATATCATTTTCCAACAGGATGGTGCACCACCTCACTGGGCTCTGGAGGTACGCAGGTCCTTAGATGAACATTTTTCCTGGTCCATGGATTGGGAGAAATGGCCCAATAACTTGGCCACCAAGATCATCCCACATAACCCCTTTGGATTTCTTTTTATGGGGTTATGTTAAGGATATTGTGTACCGAATGCCAGTTCCCAATATTCAAGTCCTACGACAAAGGATCATTCCAGCCATCGCAACAGTTACTGAGGAGGTACTAGAGCAGATATGGCAGGAAATCGAGTATTGCCTTGATATCCTACGGGCAACAAGGGGGCACACATAGAGATGCATTGAGGTGGTAAGAAAAACTTTGAGAGTTTATATATATATATATATATCAAAGAAGGAGAAAGGAAACACTTACCGGACAGTGGAAAAGATCAGAATTTTAGCTAACTTTGTCGTAGCATCCCTTGCCACCATCGACGTCACTTCCCTCTACACCAACATACCCCACTCCCATGGCCTCAGCTCGATAGAATTCTATCTCAATAGCAGAGCCAAACCCCACAACCCCAGCACTAACTTCCTGACCCACCTAGCCCACCTTGTCCTCACATGTAACAATTTCACCTTTGAAAACCAAAATTTCCTACAGATCCGAGGTACAGTCATGGGTACCAGAATGGCCCCATCCTATGCAAACCTCTTCATGGGCAAACTTGAGCAAGAGTTTTTGACTACCCAACCCCTCCAACCCCTCCTCTGGCTCCGCTTCATCGACCACATCTTCATGCTCTGGACACATGGAGAACCATCCTTGTCAGCTTTCCTGGACCAACTTAACCACTTCCGTTCCCTAAAATTCACCTGGACGCACTCCCCCAACCAGATCACCTTCCTGGATGTGGACACGCACATCAAGGGAGGACACCTGACTACCTCTACCCACATAAAACCCACCAACCACATGCAATACCTACACTTCTCCAGCTCCCACCCGTTCCACACCAAAAAAGCCATTCCATTCTCTCTTGCCCTCAGGGGACAGCGCCTGAACACTTCACCCACCAGAATTATAACCTCCGCCTACACCAAGCCCTGGTCAACCGCGGATATCCCTCCACTCGTCACCAAATATCGCGAGCTGTGTCACACACCACCACCACAAAGAAACTTGCTGCCACCAACCCACCTGCACTCATCACCCAATATCATCCCCACCTCAACAAAATCAGGCACACACTACTCTCTCTTCTCCCAATTCTCCAAAGTGATCCTGAAACCAAAAACATATTTCCCAACAAGCCCAGTGTGTTTTTCAAATGGCCCCTCAAGCTCCAAAGCATCCTGGTCAACAACACTCCTTCACCACACAACCAACACCAGCCTGCCCACAAATGCAACTGCCCTAGGTGCAAAACCTGCCCCATCCTCATTACCTCTCACCCCCTTCAGGTGCACACAGCCACTGGCAAATTTACCCTCCATCCCAAGGGGACCTGCCATGCCTCAAACCTGATCTACATCCTCAGCTGCAACATCGGTGGTGATTTTTACCTGGGGGAAACATCAACGGCCCTCAACCTTCGCATCAATAACCACCACTCCTCCACCCACAACCTGGACTTCACTGTTGCCGTCCACACCAACCACCACAACATCAGTTTCAACGACTGCTTCCGGGTAGCGATTATTCATCTCCTACCCCAACCAGCCAACACCTCAGTTCGCAAAAGATGGGAGAGGGCCTATATATTGGCCATGAGTGCAACCACTCCACCTGGCCTGAACAAGGCCACCCAGTAACGTCCACGTCATCCCACCCTCCCTCCCAACCAAACCCATCTCACTCACTCACAGTTTTCAACGAGCCTGGTGACAAAACAGTGTTTCTTTCGTTCTACGCACCACTTCTTCTTTGATGGGGACCTGGCAACTCTGCAGGGCCCCAACTTCCGGTTCCGTCTCTTTCTTCTCACACCGAAGATGCCATGACAAAGTTAGTGAAAATTCTGAATTTTTTCACTGTCCGGTGAGTGTTTCCTTTCTCCTTCTTTGATTTTTATTTAGCCCTTTCGGCTTTTATCCATATATATATTTAATTTTCACAAATCTATGTACGATATACAAAACTGCATTTTAACACTGAGATAATGACTATGTTCACTTATTTTTCCATTTCACTTATATTTGATCCATAGACAAATGACGGAAATACCTGCACTAATAGGGTTCGAGTCTATTCCGGTTGTTCGAGCATTTTTCGCTCGAGCGGAAGACCTATCAATTCTGTATGCCATCTAGCGTTGGCCGTGTGAACTATTTGCTGATCGAGCGAAAAACGCTCATTGCAGTACTGTACCGTGCGGTCTAAAGTATCAGGCTTTGGGCTTGGGCTACAGGATGCACTCTGGTTCGAGTCTCTTTGGGGAAGCATAACAACTTTTCTTCCGAGATTTCGATCTGTGTAGAACATTACCGTACCAAGCTGTCGACCAGCCCTGATGATGACTCCAAGATGGTACCGAAAGCTTGTACAAATTGTTAATTTTTTTTATCATTTGTTGTGTGTTGTGGTTCTCTATATCTACATGTATGTAACTGCATAGATTAGAGAAAGGAGAATACAGCAGAAATTGATTTTAGATTTTTCATGGGACAAACCGAAAAAACTTAAAAATGCAGAATGAATACATGGTAAATTTTGCTCTAGCAAAGAATGCTAAAAATGTAAAATCAAGGAAATCTCTATTCTTTATTACTTTTACAAAATATTAAAAATAACCCAAGGGCATTACCTGAAGCAAAGTTGATGTTTCCGTCCACTGTTCTCCCTGGACACCTTTCCACGTTCCCAGAAGGGAGAGGCACACTTTCCCGTTAGAATACAAATTAGGGTTGAATCGTACATTTCCATGGCCAGTGGTGCAAAGGTGAACCAATGGTGGACTCGACGGATACGTTGATGGGAAATATATATCGAACTGAAAACAGCCTCCAGAGTAAGGAGTTCCTTCAGGTCTGTAAATAAATAAATAAAATAAATTTTCCAGAGATTGGTGTGCTACATGAATTGGTTCAACATTTTTAAATCCCTGACATTACCACTGGAAATAGGTCTGAAACTTGCAAAGAATTTTGAAACGGGAACCATTTAATTCTATTATCTTGCATGGTGTTAGAACATATCTTAACACTTTCACTCATGATGAGAATGTGTGAACTCACCCCATGTGCTGAAATTTTTTACACATTTATTTTTCTTTTTCATTTGGGACCAGACACACCATACAATAATTGCACGCACTAAACATTAACATTAAGGTATCGACGGACAGTTTCACAATAGGTGGATATTTATTTCAATAACTTGGAAACGTAAACTGCTATTTAAAAAAACGACAGAGGCAAACAAGAGCATGCACTTCTACTCATGTTAGAATTGGAAGCGGTTTTTAAAGTTCATTATTAAGCCAGATATGATCTGTGAAAAATATCATGAATAAGTAAAGGGTGTCTCAGAAATATTTTTGTTTCTGGATCCACCCTCAGGGGCAATTTGCACATTACAGAAAAATGGGATAGATCGCAAATGGTTGGCAATCTTGTTAATATTGTTGCCATGGAGCACTTTACGGGGCAGAAACGTGCTTTTTGTGTTTGTGCGTCTTATAAAAATTATGATTCTTATGTTGTTGTGCGTCGTTTGTACCGGCATCATTATAACCTGGCAAGAATGAGAGACGTCCCAATCGCAAATTTAATAAAATGTTGGGTTGTGACGTTCCTTTCTGGTGTTCACCAATGGATCACGGATCACTACGTCACGGTAACTACCCAATCTCCTTGTGCGGCGGAGTTATGAGACTCTCCTTAATGTTATGCTACAATGAGCATTCTCAGGACGAAACGATTTGAACAAAAAAATAGCTTCTTGCTATTTTACAAATTTAATAACACATTTTACCTTTAAACAATCACTGCAAAATAACAATAATATTCACAAACGCAATCACATTTGAATTAAGTTGCGGCTTTTCCTATAAAACAGCGTTTTTCACTAAATAAACATCATCTCACGCAACTCAACTTACTTTCTCCATTTCACGCACTGTTGTCCTGGCAACGGAATCAATAAAAGATTGGACAGTTCTACACATCTTCACAAACCGGAAATGACTTCCACTTCCGATATTGCGTGTAACAAATGTACAGCAAAAATTACAAATTTAAGCCAATATCAAAATATCAAACAACAGTATTGAAACTAACAAATAAATCAAATGTGAAATTAACAGAAAACAAATAAAATATTTCATATGGTCAAAATAAACAAAGCGTATCAGGGTGAGAAAGTTTGAAAACACTGGAAGCACTATAACGAGTAAACCGTCAGGACGTCCAAAGTCATCAAGATCAAACAGAAATGTTGACCGTGTCCGCCAGTCTGTTAATCAATACTATTCCTCGTGGGTGATCGAAAACTTTACTTCAAGAATAATCGAATGTGAAAACATGAGCGGTCACCATTTGTCCAATACTCTTTTCCACAAATAAAAAATTAATGTTTAAGCTTTCTTTTGGTAATAAATTTATCTTTATACAAAAAATTTAAGTATTTATTTTAATAGTTTAAAACTAACTAACTAACTAACTAACTAACTCTCTAGCCTTCTTAAACCCGAAGGTTCATGGCTGCAGCAACACAGGCCTTCCATCTGTTCCTATCTTGAGCAAGTTCTATATACTCTTTTCCATCCCTACCGATTTCCTTTAGGTCCATCTCAACGTTGTCCCTCCATCTTCGTCTTGGCCTTCCTACAGGTCTCTTACCATCTGGTTTCCCAACAAGAATCCTGTAAACTCCTCTTTCCTCTCCCATTCGTGCCACATGTCCTGCCCACCTAAGTCTTCTTCATTTAATCATTCTAATAATATCTGGACATGAATACAAATTATGTAACCTTCTCCACTCACCTGTCTCCTCATCCCTTTTAGGTCCAAATATTTTCCTAAGGATCTATTTTTACTCTCAATTTATGTTCCTCTTTCAATGTAAGGGACCAAGTTTCACACCCATATAATACTACAGGCAAAATTACTGTTTTGTATATTTTAACTTTTTGTTTCTTAGATATTAAACGAGAAGACAAAAGTTTATGAAGAGAGAAGTAACATGCATTTCCTGAATTAAGCCTACTTTTTATTTCCTCTTTAATATAATTTTCATTTGTTAATATTACTCCTAAGTATTTGAATTTGGAAACTGGTTCAAACGAGTTGTTATCAATAATTAGATTTTGATTATTACCTAACACTTGGTTTCGAGCTGTAAGCATATATTTAGTTTTCTCTTTGTTAACTTCCAAACCTATCTCTTTAGCAGTTTTGAAAAATATTTTAGCATTATTCTTAATTGTATTCACATCATCCCCCAGTAAGTCTACATCATCTGCATATGCTAACAACTGAGTCACACCATTTAATTTTAGTCCTTCTTTAGTTTCTTTTACCTTCCTTACAGCATATTCTAAGGCAAAATTAAAGAGCAATGGAGATAATGCATCTCCTTGTTTTAACCCATCATGAATTGTAAATTTGTCAGACATATTATTACCCACACGAATTTTACTTTCTGTTTCACTGGTGCATATTTTTATCATACTAACAAGCTTCTTAGGTATTCCAAACTCTACTAATATATTATATAATTTATCTCTTTTGACCGAATCATATGCTTTTTTGAAATCAATGAATAGCTGATGGACATTTTGATTATATTCCCACTTTTTTTCAAGTGTCTGTCTGATGTGAAAAATTTGATCTGTAGTTGATCTGTTACGTTTAAATCCACATTGATAATCACCTATAATTTCATTAGCATATGGGGTTAGTCTTGTTAAAATAATGTTAGACAATATTTTGTATGTTGTTGAGAGTAGAGAAATTCCACGGTAATTATTGCAGTTCATTTTATCACCTTTTTTAAACACAGGAACAATTATGGATTCTTTCCACTGTTGAGGGATTTCTTCTTTATTCCATATTAAACAAATTAATTTATGAATTTGACATATTAATGAATTTCCACCATATTTAATTAACTCTGCTGGTATTAAATCAATGCCAGGTGCTTTGTTATTCTTTAGCCTTTTAATGGCATCTTTAACTTCAGTCAAGTTAGGTTCTGGAACTAAAGGTTCTGCTGTGTGGACTTCATTTACTTCTGATTTATCTCCTACATGGACATTTAAAAGGTCATTAAAGTAGTTCTTCCATCTATTTAGAATATCGCATGGGTCAGCTAGAAAATCACCGTCTTTATCTTTTATCAAGTTTACTTTAGGTTGCCACCCCTTTCTAAATTCATTTACACCTTTATATAAATCTCTGATATTTTTATTTTTGCTGTTTGTTTCAATTTCGTCAATTTTGCTTTTCAAGTAATCTCTTTTTTTACTTCTAAACGTGCGGTTAACTTCTCGCTTTATTCTATTATAATTGCTTAGATTTGTATCATCCGAGTTATTTAACCATCTAAGTCTAGCCTGATTTCTTATTTCTATTAGATTATGACATTCATTATCAAACCACGGCTTACTTTTTCTTGGTTTATGGTATCCTATACTTTCTTTAGCTGCTGATTCTATTGCATTACGTATGTGCTCCCAATTCTTATTTACGTCTGTTTCATTTATATTTTCATCATCATTTAAATCCTGCAAAACATCAAATCTATTTGACAGTTTAATTTGGTAATCTTTCTTAATTCTTTCATCAGTAAACTTTCCTGTAACAAATTTTAGAATTTTTAGATTTTGTTGCTTATGATTTATCACTGAGAGTCTTTCTCTTAATTTAGCAATTACTAAATAATGGTCACTGGCACAGTCAGCACCTCTATGTGTACGAACGTCAATTATACTAGTATGCCTTCTCTTATCAATGAGAATATGATCTATCTGATTATGAGTTTTACCATCTGGAGAAGACCAGGTATATTTATGGATATCTTTATGTTTAAAAGTGGTACTTTTCACAATTAAATTCTTTGAGGTTGCAAAAGTAATCAATTTTATACCATTATCATTACTTAATTCATGAAAATTTTCTTTACCAATCGTGGGTTTAAATGTCTCTTCTTTGCCAATCTGTGCATTACAGTCACCTAACAGAATTTTCATATCATACTGAGAAAATTTATCAAAGACCTGTTCTAACTCTGTATAAAAATCATCTTTATTATTATCATCTTTATCTTCCGTTGGTGCATGTATGTTTATTAAAATAATTTTACACCACCTACCCTGTAAAACTGCATATGATATCCTATCATTAATAAATTCTACTGTTTTAAGAGCCGAGATAATTCTATTATTTATGAAAAAGCCTGTTCCAAAATTATGATTTTCAGTACCACCATAGAAAAAAGTATAATTTTTAGTTTTACAATTCCCTTCTCCTGGCCACCTAACTTCCTGGACAGCTACTACATCTAATTTATACTTCACTATCTCATTAACTGTACACCGAAATGCCCCAGGCCGGTAAAGGCTCAGAACATTCCAGGTGCCTAATTTAATATCCTTATTCCTAATGAAGATCTTATCCTTAGTCCAGGGACCTCCCAAAGTAGTCCCCACCCGGAGATCCGAACGGGGGACTATTTTACCTCCGGAATATTTTACCTTGGGAACATCCATGGCCTTATATTTCTGTTTCTTGACATGTCTTTTTACAGTGCAGGGTTGTCAGCTCTACGCCTAACCCCCAATATGAATGGAGGAACTACTACACAAGACAAACACATCAGACAGCATAACTACTACACAAGACACACACAAACACATCACAACTATAACACAATATAAATATACACACACCACAACTACTACGCAATATAAACAAACACAAACAAACAAACAAAAACACAAACCCAAACACAAACACACACACACACACACACACACACACACAAATCATTATTAACAGGAATGAGATGGAAAAAATAATTCTGCCCGACAAAAGCAGTAGGTAAGCAGAAAAAATTGTTCTATATGTACTTATAGATGTGAAAAAAATTCAATTCATACAAAATACAAGTGTGCATCAAGTTGATATAAAAATTACACAATCGGAACCTGGGTCAAAATAAATATATATATATATAAAGGTTTACCAATGTTAAAGCAAATATGATATAATGTACACAAAACATTAAAAACAAAATTGTTGATGCGCAACAAAGGAAAAAAGTACTCAATGAAGTACTATGTAATGAATAGTGTTATGATTAATAATTTGCTTTGCACGGTGTATTGTTCAATAATGATGTGGAATTGAGGGCTTGGTTGGACAAATTCTTTGCGTCAACACCAGGAGGTTTCTATCGCCAAGGCATCGAAAAACTTATTGACCAATGGGAGGAAGTTGTAAACAACAATGGAGAATATATTATTGATTAATTTGTTGTAGTTTTCTTTCGCATCAAATAAATTTGAAAAAAAACAAACATGATTACAACCCATTACATCGCTTTTCTGATAGTTTTGGCTAATTTTAATGATGAAGATGAATGATGAATGGATAAAATTGATGAAGGGACACTGACAAAGAAACACCCATGTCCTGGCTTGGGCTTGAAATGGAACCTACAGTGGCAAGATTTTGAGTCCAACCCTCAATCCACTCAGCCACTGAAGTGGCATAAATAATCAATCAACAATTCAATCTGGCTAAATATGTAAGCCAAGCATCAGGTTAACCTTGCAGCAGGTTTTATGTATCAATCCGCGCGAGAACTGAGCTCAGAATCTTCCGTGCCAGTCTTTCCTCAACCGCCGAGCTGCTTACATCGGAGACACTGAGAAAATCTACAGTATTGCCAACCGCACAACACATCAAAACCCGCATGCATGTCAAGTGGATTGTATTTTTGCTTCTCTTTGTCTCCTGAAACATAACATTTTAAAAGTACTTTCTGCGCATATATTATTTAATAAATGTGTCATTAATATAAGAGCGAAACAACTTCTAAACATGAGAGCATGTGTGTATATTTCGAGCACGCAAAAATAAAAATAAACAAAGATAAAAGTAAACAACGATAGGCCCCTCTTGAATTTAATGACAAATTATTGTTTTTGGTTTAGAAAGAAATAGATTTATGAAAAACTTGGTTGCTTCGTTCGCAATACATCCGTTACTGTAAGACACACGCACTTCAAGTTGTACCACCAAAAAAGCATGATTTGTTATTGGTGATATATACAATCAGGTGCATTGTCTGTCGCTATTACTCTGGTTTTAATTTATGAATCACTTCACTAAACCAGGATTCAAATCTTGGTCTGTCTATTTGTTGCTGATAATCACCCTTCCCTTTCTTTGCGCTGAAAAGTAAATATGCGCCTTCAACAAAGCTTTCATTGCCGCCAGTGGGTGAAACAATAAGCCTCCCCCTTCCCCTCATCGTCGGTTTCTTCAGCCCTGGCGGTGGTTTTGCAAGGTGGTATCCTTCCATGGTTTATTCCCCCTTCCCCCACTCACCGAGTTGAAGGACGTCTCGTCCAAATAATAAACATGTTTCTTCTCACTGCGATATATTTTAATACCGCGGAGATTCTTTTGTCGTCAAACAACAAACAATCGTTTCCTCTTGCTAAACTCAAACCGCAAATCATTCAACACCCGTGATACAATTCGTGTGCACATTGACGGCAAATCACCTCACGCCCTGTTTTACTTTGATCTTGTTGCCGCAAGGAGGATTATGCATTTAAAACAACTTGCTTGACTTTGAAGAACATTTCCTTTCGGATGAAGCCCAAAATAACATTCGGGTAAAACCGCGCGCTGAACAGGAGATTCAGCCATTCTCGCCGCTCTACAATAAACATAGGGTTAAAATAGTGGGATGTGCAACACTGGTATCAGCGATTTCACGCGCTCTGCAACGCATTCAGTCTCGCTCGACTCGCTCTAAAGTTTCAATGTCTCTTCAACGCAATACAGATTCGAGTTGGCGAATCTGCGGTTCTAAGTTCGTCTGCACAGTGATTGCAACCAATTAAGTCCATACCTGCTAATCAATGTATTATTATGTCTGTATATTACAAATTAAATAACTGTTTTCTTGCAAGTATGCAGTTGTGTCGGAATAGAACCCGTCTCAGTGGAACTATATTCTTGCGCGCACGTTTGGATCTACATATGCTAAAACCTGCTGCAAGGTTGACCTGACGCTTAGCTTAGTATGAAACATTGGTTTGTTCTTTTAAACTTCATTTATGAAGATTTACAACTTGTAATAAGAAAGCATGTGCTGTGCTGTTTATATTTTTCAATAGCAAAGAAACAGAATGTGCACAAGTAGCAAGCTTGTTGTGTGCTCACTACTAAATATGTTGTTTTGTGAATAATATTGCAAGACACTGTGCAGTGAAATATGTAATGCATAATGTACTGACTGATTTATGTAAGCTCCTGAATATGATGAACCATCGCAAAACATGACAAATTGTTGCTCCTTTGGAATACAAATTTTCATATTTGCCAAAGGATAAAGTATGTTTTCAGTCCAGCACTGTCCAGCATAGTTTTTCTGACTGACCTGCTCACTTGTGCCTCCAACACATTTTCCACACTCAAACGCAGCAGCTACAAAAATATATATATAATATAATATATCAGGATGTACCTTCTGAAAACATATCTTATTAATAGAGCTAGGAATTTTAGGTGCAAAAATTTGCCAATAAAGGTGCAAAAAAGGTGCCAATTTTTGTACAAAAAAGGTGCTAAAATAGGTGCTAATTTTCAGATGTAGAATTTATTGTGAGCAGTCCATACATATATGATTCAACTTGTCTGGATAAACACATAGAGTATTGTCGGTTTTAAATCGTTTAATATAACTAAGCAAAGAAAATTCTCTGATACATTAGAAAGCAACATAAAGGAAAACATGCTTCTTCTTAATTGCTTAGAATCAGTCATCTCGGAAACTGTTAAAATAGATTACATTCAAAATTCCTATGTTCTTCTGAGTGAGGCTACATCTGCGGTCACTAAGCAGATACTTGTAAGGCAGTAGTAAGGAAAGAGAAGCCATGTACAATATAGAGTTCATCTTGCAATTCCTGTTTAAGTGCAAGTTTTTTCGCTTTTTCTACAGCTGAGGAATCACTAGGCAAAGCATCTAAAAATTTCGATATTGTATGGAAATGATTGCAAATAAACACTGCAGCTTTTAACCATGTACCCCACCTAGTGAGGATGGGAGAGGGTGGTAGTGGAAGTTTCGTAATTTCTATGTACTTCTGTATTCTAGAAGGAGCCTTTTTCAGTATTTTCTTAATGCTAGAAACAAATTCGTTCACATATGTATATTCATCTTTAAGAGCTTCACAAACTCGATGCAAAGCATGAACAAAGCAGGTCACATGTTTTAAGTTAGGATACATATTCTTCAGATTAGAAAATGCAGCTAACATGTAAGATGCTTGGTCTGTAAGAACTAACCACACACTATCATATTTTACACCCTCCGGCCACAATACAAAACATGCATCATTGAAACTTTGCATTACACTTGCATTATCTGTTTTGCCGAGAAAATAAGTTTTTAAAAGCATGGGTTTCACTTGATGTCCATTGAGAGGTGCTACTAAAATGTCCAAAACGTACCTGTTTTGCCTATCTGTGGTTTCATCTAGTATGAAATAGACTGGATGGTCAGCTACTACTTGCCTGATCTGCGAGATTTTAGCTTCATAAAGAGGTTGAAGGTAAGATTTCCTTAAGGTGCTCTCATCTGGAACTGACTTCCCAGTATATTTTTGCAAATATGATTTCATGACAGGATTGTTAAGTTTCGAAATAGGTATTCCACACGCTAAAAATGTCGTTGCTGTCCAACTGAAAAATTCATTTGTATTTCTGGAACTCGAAGATGCAAGCGCCTCACCAATGAATTGCTATCGCTTCCCACCTTTACCATCTCGTAGTTCTTTATTCCTGACATGCTTCCCACTTTGTATATGCTGCACAACCCGAGTGCGTTGGTGTTTGTCATCAAGAGCAATAGAAATATCACACACATCACACCTCAGAACAGATCCATCACTCTGAATGCCGTCACCGCTAAACTGTTTAACAATGCCCTGCAGTTTCCCAACATTTACTTTATGTTTTGGCATGGTGAACAAGCAAATCCGATGCATCGATCAGTCGATCACAGACTGCAGCAGTTACCTTGCTCGCTGAGAAGGGAGAAGGAAACGAAAACAAAACAGCTTTCCTACAACAAGTCGTAAACAATACAGCATAGGACAAAAAGAGCACAACTTCTAGCAATTGTAACGCGTCATTGTTGGCACTGTTTAAAGTCCGCGCGCTTACTACATTAACGTCCAAGAACTGAAGAAAGCCGATTCATTGTTGTGCGGTACACAAGAATCACGTGCCAAGAAGCCGTGCCTCAAATGTGGGTGGGGTTAAACAGCACGCGAGTTGTATTAAAAAAATGATAAAGATGTAAAAAGGGCGAAAAGGTGCAAAAGGTTCTGAGATTGTCAAAAAAGTGGAAAAGGTTCTGAGATTGTGAAAAAGGTGCAAAAAGGTGCAACCGAAACACCATGAGTAAATTTCAATACGTGCTTATTTTGGGGATGAGTCACTTTTTTACCCATTTTCACACAAAAGAATTTAAGGTGCAGCACCTAAAATTCCTAGCTCTACTTATTAATATTAAAAATTATGACAGATTTGGTTGCTGACAACAGGTTTAAGGATCCTAAAAAAATAAATAATGGGTTCTCCATTTCTATTTACAGTTATACGAGGGTGGTTTGAAAAGTTCTCAGAATCACCACTAGATGTCAGTGCTAGGACAACGAGGTTCCCACATAGTAATAGGCCATCCTTTATTAATAAACACTTGGCACGTCAGTGTTCTGGGTAGAGATCTGTGGTGCGGACGTCACTTTGTAGTTGTTCCCCTGCAGTGCTTTGTGAAGATTGAAAAAATCGAGATTCGAGCGGTGATTAAGTACTTCGTAAAGAAAGGTATGAAAGCAAAGGAAATTCATGCCGATTTTCTGAACACACTGGGGGACTCTGCTCCTTCATATTCAACTGTTGCAAAGTGGACAAACGTTTTTTAATAGTTTTAAGAACGTAAATATTTCTGACTATTTAGAGGATTCCGTAATTTCTTATGGAGAGACAACTTTAAGTTAAGTCTAATCAAATGGACATTGTGACATTTCCAAATGAAATATTGAGCATGTTCTTTTTCCGTTCATATGTGTTTTTACGCCATCGGAAGTTTGCTATTCCCAAGAGAACAAGCAAAATAATAATAATACTCCCATAAGCATAATGTTACCATATTTACGCGTGTATAGTGCGCGTGCATGTATAATGCGCACCCTGGTTTTTGATGGGTAAAAGTTACAAAAAATTATATCTCGTATCTAAATGCACAGTACAATCCAGTTTGAAGAAATGGCTAAATGACTTCATTAGTTGTAGGTCGTAAAGCTGTTGGTATTCTGTCAAGAGTGAATATATAATCATACCTATTCAATGAGTCACCTGTTGCTACGTAGACCAAGAGGAGAATATCCTCTTGTGTAAACAATAAGTCTCCAACCCATGCCACCTCCCCCTTCTCCCTCCACTGTGTTTAGCATCCCAAAGCTATCACTCTTTAACCACCTTATTTATTCTGTAATAGTCAAAAACAAGATCAAAATTACATTAAGGATTTGCAGTGCTCAGGAAGTTATTTTCTATTATTTCTCGACCAAGAAATACTGCTGATATGCATCCCAAGTGATGGAAGGTGCATGCTTGAATTCTGCCAGAGTTGCGATGCTTTTCTTGGTGTCACAGAACATTACATTACAAAGTGAAAAATCATGTGAAATGGCCTTCAAACTTTTATATGTGGTTTTGCTCATTCCTTCTTTACTTTTTCTAAAAGAACTTCAAAATATATACATTTTTCGTCACTAATGTAACATTTACACAAGGCACATTTAGGACCTTCAAACTAGCAGTTAGCAGCACAAGATTTCTTCCATTAAGGAATTTCCACACTCCATATCTATATTATTATTTGGCCAGTATACATTTTAATTATTTTTTTCTTTTTCCTTATGTTTTCTTTCATCCAAAGCACCATAGAAATCAGAATGTTCCTTCATTTTGTGATGAACTTATTTCAACCGCATTTCACATTAGTGTCGTTATCTTGAATGGAATACTGTTGCCATATTCAGAAACTGCATGATCTAAGCTTTCCAACGATATATAACATGATAGGGTTCCGTAAACATGAAAAGTCAATGAAATTGTCCCAAAATCATGAAATGACCCTGTATGGTTTCATGTCGGCTATCTGAATTATTCCGTGCGTACCACAGTTTTTGGGAGCAAAAATTTTGGAAAAAAGTGTGCATTATACATTAGTAAATACGGTAATTTTGCTTCCTTCCTACAACCATCCAGCACACAGACCTCTCTTTCCCAATCTTGCCTGGAGGAAAAATCTGTGGAGAGGAGCAGTTTCCGGGTCTCGTGCCTTGCTGGACGTGGAACTGTCACTCGTAGCTTGGCCTTATTCCCTCTCCTTGTGCATTCTAAGCTCTTACTGGTAGTCTTTCTGCACCCATCCTCTTCACGTGTCCGAACCATCACATCTGTGCCTGATCTATCCTGTCCTGAAGCTTCACCATCCCCACCGTCTGTCGGATCTCCTCATTTCTTTTTCTATCCCTTCTGGTCTTCCCCAATATACTCCTTAAAAATGTCATCTCCACTGCCTGCATCTTTCTTTTGTGTCTGTCATTGTCCAAGTCTCTGCTCTGTACGTAATCATTGGTACATAGTATGTATTACACAGGGTGTCGCAAAACTCTATCAACAACGCTTGGGTGCTGGTAGATATCATAAAAACAAGTAACTTTTCCCTATAAAGTTTACCTCGAAAGCGTTTAGTTTCTGCGCTATAAGCGCTTAAAATCTATCCTGTACGTATGCAACTCAACACAGCAAACACTTGCTCTGACATAACTACCAGGGGTTCGTGGACGGGTTGCCACTAGCGTTCCTAGTTAAGAGAGACGAATTGAAAACAACAACTTGGGAGTCTTACCTGAACAAAATCCAAAACATTAATGATACTTGTGATGTTGTAAGAAGCATTGACAGTATTAATAAACTGACCAAGACAAATAATGGGCAGACTGAAATTCAAGATTACTCATTCTAAAATATCTCCATAATTGACTGATTGATTTGGATTATTTTAATTCACTTTTCTGCCACCTTTGGCTAATTGCGAAGATGAGGATGATATGATGAAATAACAAATGACACCAATGTCTAGGCCAGGATTTAAACCCGAGACACCTGGTGCCGTACCAACCTGTGCTAACCACATTAGCACGGAGACCACGAACGAACAAATGTAAACATGATGTGTTTGCTGCCTCGTTTCGAATACGCAGACTTGCTGTGTTGGGTTGCATACATACAGGATAGATTTCAAGTGCTTATAGCGCAGAAACTAAGCTCTTTCGAGGTCAACTTTATAGGGAAAAGTTACAGTAGAGCGTCGATTATCCGAACGTCGGTCAACCGAACGACCGCTTAACCGAACTGTGTACTCGCTCGCACCTGTTACTCTCCCACCCTACCGTCCATCATCCCCCTCACTCCCAAACCAAGTTTCCCACAGTAGTTGCCGCACTGAGCCACCGCTGGCGGAACATTGCTTCTAATGGGGCCTTCATAAGGCGCTGCTGACCGGCCAAGCCGCCAGTCGCTGTGTTTCAACAATCAGCACACTTCTGTCGGTGTATGTATTGTTCATGCAAAATGCGTATGTAATATGTACATATTTTTGTTTAATAAACTGTACCACATACTATATATTCCTACTAAAGTTGCCTTTGTACGTTACTTTGTAATACTTAAACAGATGCCTGTTTTTATGAATAAATTTACTGTACAGTACTTCTTTTTGGCAAATAAACATGTACAGTTCGATTATCCGAACAAACCAGTTTTCCGAACACCCATGTCCCCCAATTACTTCGGATAATCGACGCTCTACTGTACTTGTTTTTAAGATATCTACCAGCACCGAAGCGTTGTTGAAAGAGTTTCGCGACACTCTGTATATTACCTTCTTGCATTTCATAGATACATCCCTGTTCCATATTAATCTTCGAACACTTTGATAGAGTACCTTTTTCACATCATATATTTTTCTATGAATTTTCAGGGGTAAAAATTATGCATATTTACAACATAAAATATTTCTATTAAAGTTACAGTAAGTTTCTATCACTTATATTGAAGACTGAAGCCACAGCACATACAAACGGATAAAATAGTTAAGAGAAACAAAGCAACCTCGGCCACTATATGCACTCTCACAAAGGCAGTGGTAAAATTGGCACATTGGTTTCCAGTGAGAACGAACTCTGCACAAATGCAAACGAAGTGCCAAAAGGCATCACCCACATATGGCGAGACAACATTATGATACCGATCAGCAGCGAACGTGTTAAACTTTAGAAAAATCGTGGTCATCCAATTGGTAAATCTTTGCTGTAAGCCTACATAGATGTAAATTAGAAACACCATTCAATTTCTTACCAACCTCTTCTCTACCACCTTCTGAATTCAGCATCAGTTGTGAATATGATAGTTAATTGGTCCCATTTAAGAAACTATTTTGACATCTGTCTAAATAAAACACTATTACTCTAGTGAAACACAAACACTTACCCGATAATGAGAGCTCTTAACAGAGTGTACTTGGAATCATCCTACAAGAAAAGATATATTGATATTAATCTTCAATAAAACATCTCTAATTCAATAATGCTGTATAATAATAATTACAAACACATGCAGTGCCTTTCACACTCAAGTTTTCTGTGGAGTAGAGGCTAACATGCTGGTCAGTGAGAGGGAGCGCATCTGCCGGAAAACTGGATCCAACATTCACGTAACTGGAACCACTAGCTATGTAAAGAAGTAAGCTCTTACAATTACATTCACAGTTGCAATTACAATGAGCAAGTACCTTGTTACAAGAGACGTTGGAAACGTTGCCCTACTGAAGCCACACATTTACGGCATATTTATACACAAACACGTATCAGTTCCTCTTCCAAAATTGCTTCAATTTCTATCGATATTTTCTTTCATATTCTTCCAATGTATGGCTTCAGGTTTAAAAGCTTCGTAGCTTGCCATGCAGATGTCATGGAAATGTCTGTTTCATGGCAAGGCACCGGGGAATTTTGTAATGACGTAAGAGTCATACGTAAAAATTCGTTATCTTAAATTGTACGTATAACATGCACGAAAGCACCAGTAAAACGTATACAATGTAAAACACTTGTTAACACCTTAACACTTCACAAACTGGACACAGCTATCTGGATACTGAAGCACTCACGCATCCAGTGTTAAGGTCATCATACAGCTGTGAGTCTAAATGCCGGTAGATCACTGCATAGCATGCTAGCGACCGCTTCACAGACAACTCACGTCAAGTGACCTTACTCCCAAGTAAATAACAAAATGAATTAATCTGGAAATTATTACTATTTTTAATTACATTAAGCTTTAAATGTTTGTGAAGGCATATTTCACCAACAAAAATTATTAGCAACTGTAGCCTATATCCTTTGCAGACAAATTAAGTTAAACTTTGCTACATTTTTAAAGCGTCACACGGGTAACACGTGCTTTTCATGCATTCAGGCTGTCATCATAGTTTTTTTACTAGTTATCAGGAGGGGCATGCATATTTCGTTTTTGACGAAAACACAAAATGTGAAATAGCACACTGTAATGATAATTTTTACATACAAATAAACTTAATAGTCTGATAACTACAATATATAAACGTGCAATTAGAAGTGAAATGTTCATTTTATGTAATAAATATAATTTTAAATTTAAATTTAGGTTTCCATTCACCATTTTTAACACCAAAATGCCATCATATTTACTGCTTTTGATTCACAAATATGCCCAGTTTTTATTACTGCAATCTTGATCTCTTATTCACCATAAAAATACAGTATGTGGTGGCTCTAGTTATCAGATACCATGAAATACTTCAAAATTCTATGAAATCAGTTCATTATGAATATTTTAATCAAATATTGTGTCTACAAACTTGTATTTTATGATGAATGTCACACACGTAGAGCTGGAATACCGCAGTATTAGTATTCTTGACATGCATATTATTTTACCACTACTAGAACTTAACCCTATAAAATTTCACTATGAGATTAGAATTTGAGACTTACCGTGCGGACAAATATTCCAGATGCAAAGTCAAGAGGAAGAGAGCTTGACAGGGCAGTCATTTCTTGAGCAATCCTCATATTTTGGCTGGACTTGGGCATCAAAGCCTTTTTGAATTCGTTGCTATAGGAATGAGCATTCGCACCATCAACTGCAAATCAAGACAGACATAACTTATTATTTTATTTGCCATTATACATAGGGTGACCAGACATCCTCTTTTATCTGGACATATCCTCCTTTTTAGGTATCTGTCCGGCATCCGGGTGGATTTTGTAAAAATCTGAAAATGTCCTCCTTTTTCGAAAGAGTGTAGTATCCATCATTGAAAATGTGCTGCATAAAGAATGCTTCCACATCTATTAATATCATGTGTTATTTTACGTCTGAAGTATATCACTTGGGGCACATTAAGGATTCGAGCAATGCTCACTCAGCATTTGAGAGCTGAACCACGACCACTTTGCCCGAATGAGTCATTAGTATTAATCTAACTCATTGCATAGTTCTCTGAGCGGGGAACGCATGAAGTTTGTGCATTTCTTTTCGAGTTATAAATACTCCATGCAGATAAGTGTAGTGAGAATTTTGATTGTTAACTAATATTTACTTTTGTGAAATAACGAAGCGAAAGTGTAAATTCAACAATGACCTCCTAAGAAAATATGTAGCTTTTAAGAATGGAAGAAACAAATATGAGGAAGAGAGTACAGTTGTCATTTTTCCCTGCTGTTGAAAGAGTGTTAGAAATATTCTTGGCATTAAAATCACATTTCTTGTTCCAATCTAAACGACTTAAAATTTTAATTCAGTGCTCTGGAAGTAGTTAAGGGCATGCGATACAATTTCCATGGGAATCTTCCCAAGCCGTCCATGGCAGTGTGCCAACTTAGCTCTCTTGGAGCCAGATCTGGCTCTTTCGTGCACTCTAGCCGGACCCTGTGGCCGAGTGGTTAGCACATTGTGCTGCGACGCCAAGGGTCCCGGGTTCGAATCCCGCTCGGGCTTGGTTGTTTGCGAATGTCCATTCATCAATTTCATCACTCATCCCCATCTTCACAAATTAGCCAAGAGGCACAAAACGCAAAGTAAAATAAACTAAATCAATCGATCAATCTTCCGTGCACTCGTTCGGCTGTGAACTGGGACGCCCACCTCCCGTGCCCCACTATGATGCCATCTCTGGTTCCGACCCACATAGACCACCTTTTGTCATAATTATACATTTTGCACGTGACGTGATATTGTTATATTGACTGCGTCACCCCACTCTCTCTTATCTCCCCAGCTACTTCTTTATAGCGCAATGTTAGACGTGAAATTGACATAATAATGTCGTCAGGGAATTCTTTACTTTCGATTTCATACCACCATTGGTGGATTATTGAGATGGGCGATGCCGCCAGATCTAGATGTTGAAAACTAAGAATAAATTGTCATCAATTTAGAGTTAACGATAATAGCAGTACCCCCACCCCTAGACAACTAACATTACCCTAGAAGGCACTTTATCCAGCCATCGTAAATCTAGCTCCATGAGAGCCAGTTTTAACTCCATTTAAGGTGAAATTTAGTTCTTTTATGCCCATCAGGTTTGGCAACACTGCCAGGAGGCAAGGAAAAAAGCATTGATCATATGGGAGTATGATTTGATTCATTCTCTTCTGAATATAAAACTTCCGATGGAATAGAAAGAGATGTCAACGGGAAGAGGGCAGTTTGAAGATGAATTTCGTCAGCGGAAAAGTCGAAACTTCCATTTGATTAGCCGTAACTTAATGTTGAACTTGATTCCCCATAAGAAATACATGGGATTCCAAAAATTCTTATTCATCATATTTTTCAAACATCGTGTCCAGCTTAATAATCGACATAACAAAATGTTTGCACTTGCAACATGGAGAGAAATTCATACTCTTGGATACACCCAGGGTTTGTTTTAGTAGCAGTGCCCATTCGGGCGATACTGAAATAAATGCACAATTGGTGCGTAATTGTATCTCATCGCCTTAAGCAAAGCTTTGCATTCACCTATGGGGATTTTTCATTCTAAAAGCCAAGAATTGGAAAAAAAGCAAAACTCAATTACAGACTGGGGGCACATAGTGGTACGAATCGCACTTTAAACTGTAGTCCAGTCCCGGTTAGCAGTTGTGTGCATAAAGTGAACGAAACACCAAAACTCAATCTCAAATCATAGATATTCTTAGTTATTATTGTCAGGTGTTAAAGAATAGATTAGGGTAAGAGGAAATTATTGGAAAATATCATTGGAGAAGTATCTGTGAGCAAAGTGTCGGTAAGATAAGATTTTTTTATTAAATTAAGAGTAATGACAAATGGGTTGTGATTTTTTTTTCTTTTTTGTGGTGTCCTCTTTCTTATGGCTTTGTCCTCCATTTTCACCATGCTCTGTCCTCTTCTTTGAATGTATATGGCTGGTCACCCTAATTATATACAAGTAATTTACATGTACACAGAACCTCTATTTTACATTCCAAGATTTTCCATTTTCCTGCATTATACAGGGTGTAACATAAATATATGTCAATACTTTGGGAACATATTCCTCACTTGGAGACGATGAAATAATGTTATATGAACATGAGACCGGAAATGCGTTATTTTCGAAAATGCTGCACACTGTGTATGAGGCGAAAGCGGTGTAGTGTGGAATGTCGAAAAAGCTGACAGATGCCACATACCCCACATCTGAACTGGCGGGAAACATGGTGGGAGACATTGGTGTTGACCCCAGGTGAAATTGGGGGAGGGGGGGTGCAAACTACAGAACACCCCATACCAGAACACTGCACACCAGATCTGTAGGTAACAGACAAACAAGTTCATAAGAAATGCTCAAAATGTCTGCCATGTGCACGGAGACACACAACAACTCGCTGTTGCATACACTCCCGGATGCACTCGTGAATCCATGGAGAATTCCGTATCATATCAATCCGTCCAGAATACAGACACAAAGACTCTCAGCATCGTGCACCGGTGTTGCATACACAAAAGCCTTTAAATGACCCCACAAATAAAAGTCTAGTGGGTTGAGGTCTGGAGAGCGTGGAGGCCACGGAATGGGTCCAATCCTACCGATCCACCTACCAAGGAAATGTCGATGCAGAAACAGACGAACATTCACACTGAAATGGGCAGGAGCTCCATCGTGCATGAAGTACATGTGTCGTCATATATTGAGTGGCACTTGTTCCAATAGCACATGTAAGGTGTCTCGTAAGAACGCTTTGTATGTCTGTCCGTTAAGCCTGGGGGGGAGCACATAGGGCCCCACCAAGATATCACCCACAATGCCAGCCCACACATTGAGGATGAACCAATGTTGATGATTTGATTGCACAATCACATGCGGATTCGCGTCAGCCCATACATGCTGATCGTGGAAATTCACAATCTGGTCATGTTGGAAGGAGGCCTCATCGTTAAACAGCACAGTTGCACTGAAGTCAGGGTTTGCACATTGCTGGCAAAACCATTCACAGAACACTACTCTTGTGGGGAAATCGGCTGCTGACAGTACCTGCACGCATTGTATATGGTACGGGTACAACCGGTAGCCACGCAACACTCTCCAGATAGTCATGTGGTCCACATTACGCCTGACTGCTAATTGTCTTGTGCTGACACTCGGTTCGCCTTCAACGGCATGCAGAATCGCCTCCTCCAGTTGTGGGGTCCTCGTCCGTCTCGGCCTCCCCCTGTCACGTGTGGCAGGCATGAATGTTCCTTGTTCCCTCAGACGACGATGTATTGCCTGAAACATTCTTCTGTCTGGGCACTGTCGTTCTGGATATCTCTCGCAGTACAAATGCTGAGCGCGACTACTATTGCCGTCTGCTAACAAATACATGAAATGGGCATCGGCCAATTCTGCATTTGAATACCTGTACATTTGACTGTACCTGCACCCATGTCCGTGATGAACACACAACAACTGACAGTACTTCCTCGATGCTGGTCTGGCAAGCATTGACGTAATTTGTATGGCAAGCTCACTACGTCTTCCTGTTCACATCGGACGCCACATGTGGTGAACTGCCGAACTGACACGTTGTACCTTCCCCTCCTCCGTACATTCATCCGGGGTTCACCAGAACGTCTACTACATTACATGCGGACTGCGTGTTCTGGTATGGGGTGTTGTGTAGTATAAGGTGTGCCGGTTAATAATTCTTAATTGATCCGAAAGAAAACAAGTGTATCTGGGGAGAAAGGTAACAAATGTTTTATTCAAAGTATGCGCCATCGCTAGCTATACATTGTGCCCATCTGTCCGTCAAATTGTGGATGCCATTCCAGAAAAATCGTTCACATTTTGAGGTGATCCAATCAGCAAGCCATTGTTCGACATCTTCGTAATTGTTGAAGTGTTGCTGGGAAAGTGAGTGAGACATCGATGAAAACAAGTGGTAGTCCGAAGGGGCTAAGTCTGGTGAGTATGGCAGGTGGGGCAAGAATTCCCAGCCAAGTGCAGAAATTGTGTCTCCGACGCCTTTCGCTGTGTGTGATGAGGCGTTGTCGTGCAGCAAAATCACTTTTCCGTGTCATGTCGCCTAATCTGGGCTCTTTTCGATCAATGCATGGTTCAAATTGATGAGTTGTTGAGGGTAGCGAATGGCATTCACTGTTCCACCTGGTTTCAGAAGCTCATGGTACACCACACCCTTCTGATCCCACCAAATGCACAGCATTGTTTTCCTTCCGAAATGATTCGGTTTTGCGGTCGATGTTGAAGGTTGTCCAGGGCCAAACCATGAATTTTTGCATTTTGGGCTCTCGAAGTAGATCCATTTTTCGTCCCCAGTCACTATCCGATGCAAGAAAGACATTCTTTCATGCCGAGAAAGCAACACTTCACACACAGTTTTTCGCTTTTCCATTTGTCTGTGGTTCAGATGATGTGGGACCCATTTTCCTGCCATCTGGATCTTTCCCATGGCATGAAGACGATCAGATATGGTTTGGCGACCAACATTTAACTTCTCTGCCAGTTGTTGTTGTGTTTGTGTGCGTATCGTCTTTGTCCAACAGCGCTTGCAATTCGGCATTTTGGAATTTTTTCAGCTGTCCCGAGATATCTTTCGCTTTCAAGTCAAAATCACCACTTTTGAATCGTCGAAACCAACGCACACACGCATCTTGCGTTAGGACATTGTCACCGTACGTTTCCACAAGGATACGATGGCTTTCACTCGCTTCCCCCCCCCCCCCCCTTTGATTGAACAAGAAAAGCAGGACGTGCCACACATGCTCCTTATTTGGTTTGAAGGTCAACATGTTTCCCACACAAA
Source organism: Lepisma saccharinum (assembly GCF_977018435.1). Classification (NCBI taxonomy): domain Eukaryota; kingdom Metazoa; phylum Arthropoda; class Insecta; order Zygentoma; family Lepismatidae; genus Lepisma; species Lepisma saccharinum. Next base: position 35,090 of record NW_028143779.1, read on the forward strand.
CCCAATATCACGATCACTCGCACTCTGTTGCACAGGTACCTGGCAACACACTGACGTAACAGTCGAGACTGTGCACCAACCCTTGCTTCCAGCGGCATCCAGCGACGAAATTAAGGATTATTAACCAGCACACCTGGTATGTAGCATACGAACTGTAATGTGTCAATAAAGCTTTTCCTGACTACGATGTGTTTCTCGACCTCCCTCCCCTGCAATTTCACCCAGGGTCAACACCAATGTCTCCCACCATGTTTCCCGCTAGTTAAGATGTGGGGTATGTGGTGTCTGACAGCTTTTTCGACATTCCACACTACACCGCTTTCGCCTCATACACAGTGTGGAGCGTTTTCAAAAATGCGCTCTAATGTGTCAATGACACATTTCTGGATCCATGTTCATATAATATTATTTCGTCTCCAAGTGAGGAATATGTCCCCCAAGTATTGACATATATTTAAGTTACACCCTGTATACCGGGTTTTAAAAATACTCTGATGAGTATACTTATTATTTGCACTAAATAAATACATCAACTTATTCTCGATTTGAAGTGATTTGAACTACACACAAAAACGTCCTTGTTATCTCATTCACTTGTTTTTAACAACTGGTTGCTAAGCAACAAAACAGCATACTAATACATTTCTTTCATTTTCTTTCACACATAAGAAGTGATTATACATTTCACAATTTGAAATTAGTCACATGCCGTTCCGCGGAGCAACCAAGAGTTAATGCTGGGCCGTTCCAAGAAAAACCTATTACACTGAATGTATATTTCGGTTTCTCAATCACACAAATATTTCGGGTGAAAAAAATAAGGGGCAAAGACTTTTTGATTTGCCCTCGTATTATATTGTTTAATAGGAAATAAACTGGATATTGTAATATTAACAACAAAAAAATCACAACCTGCTATCGTGCTTGTACTTTGATTAGAAATTAGGAAGCAAGTACTAACCTTCAATATCACAGCTTAAGAACTGATATTCCTTTAGGATCTCCTTGTACCTGGCAGCCAAAGCTTCATCTGAGTTGTCAGCTGCTACAGGAAGCTCTGCACTCATCTCAGTGGAACCGTCTTGGCCCTTCCTGCTCTCAGCAAAGAACCCGCCAGCCTTCAGGGCTTCATTGATCTTCACATAAACATCACAGTAGTCCCTGCAACAGATCAAAGTGAATAACTACTTATAGGTGTTTCATATTTAGGGATGACCCGATATGAAATTTTGGCCAATACTGATATAGTGCCAATAATTACATATGGAGCAGAGACTTGGACAATGACAGAGAGAGACAAAAGAAAAATGCAGGCAGTGAAGATGAAATTTTAAGGAGTATATTGGGGAAGACTAGAAGGGATAGAACAAGGAAGGGGAGATCCGGCAGACCATGTGGGTGGTGAAGCTTCAGGACAGGATAGATCAGGTACAGATGAGATGGTTCGGACACATGAAGAGGATGGATGCAGAAAGACTACAATGCACAAGGAGTGGGAATAAGGCCAAAGTGAAGACCAAGATGTTGGTGGAAAGTGCAGATAGCGGAGAGTGTTAGAAGAGGACAAGATTGGAACACCGTGGAAAGAGAGGAGTGGTGGAAGACCAGGAAAAAATGGAGAGGCTTGACTTCTATGCCGACCCTGCCAGAAGCAAAGTATGATGATGATGACCAATAAAGTACAGACATAAAATTTACCAATACCGATAACCAATATTCTACCGATCCAATATAAATTTCCAAATGGTCCTTGAAGAACATCAATGGTTCATTGATCTCCATAATAAAGGTTTGTTTCCAGGCAACTGCAGTGTTGCACATTTAGATTTTTCTTTCAAAGAAAGGTATGGATATTGGCCACAAAAATTATAATACAATGGCAGAATTTTGCACTAAATAATAAGATATTTATAGATATATCGGATTGATAAAATAATTGTTAATTTTACTGATGAAACAATATGCCTACATCGGCGAATACCGATAGAGTTCCATTTAATATGTCCCATCCCTATTCATATTACATCAGGAATTAAAATCCAAATAAATAATTTTGCATGATGCAGACCCTGCCCTATTTTACAAGTGTTGAGTTGTTGTGGCCACTCTAGGACCATGATAAACTTCAAGCATAACTCACGGTATTCAAGATGATTTTTCCAAAAATTCAAGAATACTAGCAGATGTTTTCTCGATATTTCAACCTTACGTGTTACCTCTCAACAGCCAGACACATAAATATATTAACAATATATTTGTGTGTTGATTTTTTAAATATTCTAATTCAACTCAATGGTATATACAGGGGTTGGACAAAAATATGGAAACACCTGCGAAGAAAAGCTGGAATGCTGCAGCTAATAAGGTGCAGGACCGCCTATAGCTACCAAAATGGCCTGCAGTCTCCGAGGAATGGACAAATACAAGTCCTGGATGGGGATAATGGGATCTTGCACCATTCTTCATGCAAAACATGGTCACAATCCTTCTGTCTCTTTCACGCAGTGTACATTTTCGTCCACGCAGGTGTTTATCTGATGATGTCTTTCCGGACACACTATTATGTCATCATGATCTTGGATAGAGTCCCTCTCGATACACCAAATAACATGGCTACTTTGGTAACAGAGGCGCCTGTAAGGTGGGCACCTACAATTTGCCCTTTTTGAAACCCTGTCAGCTCGGACATGTTCAGTATCAACTGCACTGCACGCTATCTACAGCGCAACTGTCGACTCCTACCAGTCCATCAGGGTCCTATCTCAAAGCACAAAACAAAAGAATGTCGCACCGCGTCCGATTTTAAGTGGAAAAATTGCGTTGATATCACCCGTTCCGATGTCGTGGTGTTTCCATATTTTTGTCCAACCCCTGTATATTAAAATTGTTAATTCTGTTAATAGTTAAGGTGTGGAGTTCACATTTTCCATTTCAAATACTCAGACTCGAAATACATCTACAAACACACGTCTCAAATGTTACGGGTTATACTAATCTATGAAAAATTGTTAATTGTATAAGAATTTCAAACTCATATTTAACTAATCAACCTCAAGATACCTTGTCTTGCAATAATCTTCCGCCTGTCCGATAGATTATTCTGCATAGGACACTAACAAAGCAAATGGATCGAGAGAATTCTGTTTTATTTTCCATGCAGCTTTCCTTTCCTTCCTCGATAAAAATAAAAGCTAAACTGTGAAAGTGGGAGTTGTTTTGAACTTCTTCCGGACAGGAGATGACGGATGTTTCCACTCCATTGATGCAGCCTTCAATTCGGGTGTGCTATGGTGGACCCACGTTTCATCCCCCGTCACAATCTGAGAGAGAAACTCATTTCCTTCCCGGTGATAACGCATGAGATGCTCCATATCTGCCGGGCCACGACCGAGAGGCACCTCCCCTCGTTTGCACGCACTACGCTCACGCCATCTGTTGGATCACAGTCGTACTTCACCCACTGGTTTATAGGGGTCCGTTGTGTTCCAACACGGCCTGGTTTCCCCCATTGCTGTACGATTTCCCTGGCAAAACTGGGGGGAGACATATTTTCGGACTTTCCCTCGTAAAAGTTTTTTACGTGTACGGAGAAAAATTCACGTAGAATTCCTGGAGCCAATAATTCATGCATAATTACCGAAATTCAAGGAATTCCCAGTGAGTAGCCACCCTATTTGTTTTAAGACCAGTTTATGCACAAATAGGATAATCGGGACTGCACCTATAGTTTAAAGTGGGATCTGAACCACTATGCACCTCCACTGGGTAACGAACCTGCAATCTCTTGATTACAAGATGACGACGTTGCCACTATGCCTTCGAGGAGGTCCTATTTTACAAATGGTACGACATACAAAACATATTACTTTTTGTTCAAGTGGTTGAGAAAATCAAGAAAACAATCACAAATGAATTTGAATTAGCAAGTTTAAACATGAAAAACTTATATTTCAAAGTTCCATCTCATCTCAGGAAAGAAAATCCCAGACATCTCCAGGTATTTTCAAAT
>NW_028143780.1:0-39000 GCF_977018435.1 Lepisma saccharinum
TCTTGCCAAAATGCTTTATTGGGATGCTAACACCATGACTGGCTTCCTCCTTCATGAACTCGTGCACGTTGCTTAGAATTTCCCGAGCTTGGCTATGCAAGGTTTTTGATTTCAACTTCGACAGAACTGGAGGCATTATGGAATTTAACGTTCATTAGCAAACACACACTTTTACATACACACACGCAATACACGCACACAACGTCAAACCGGTCAAATACTTAGTATAAAATAAAAATATGGTGCTTCCAATCCAACAAAACTCACCGCTACTTTACCTGCCTTTTCCCCTTCCGTGACAGAAATAGTGCTTCATTATTACAGTTGGCAACACTAGTTACTAGCTAGCCAATGAACATGCACTGCATAAAAGAAGCAAGCACTACGCCGTGCTATATTGCCACATTAGCGTCCCTACCGAACGGTGGGAACCGCGAGCTGAAGCGCTATTCAATTGTTTTCAATGATGTTTGCGCGAGTGTGTCCAGGAATGGAATGACAATGTGGCAACAATAGCGAAGGTTTTCGAGCAGGGTAGAACACATAATGCTAAGAGAGAGGGAGACGAAACGAAAATTCGTTTCTACGCAACGGCAAATTTACGTGTGTGGCACTTTTTCTACGCAGGAGCTAAGTCTGTAAATGAAATGGAACAGTGATCTGCATAGAGCTGACGTTACGTTCTCGCCCCCCTCCCTTTTTTCGTACGGAAAGAAGGCAAACAAACAAAAGAAGATCGGGGAAATACGTGAGATCCTTGTGGCGCCCTCTTGACTAAATTTAACGCGGCAATCTTCTCGGATTCCGAACAGAAACATCCTCATTTACGTTCCTTCTCAGATAACTGGTTGGAATCATTTCGGGAAAAAAATAAAAGAATAAGAAGAAAGTGCTTGGAGCGACTGTGAGATAGAAAGGGGTGAAAAAGAGATAAACTCTGTATACTGCTGAATAGAAACTTGGAAAGTCACGCATTGTAAATATTAGACAGACCTTCAAATAAACATACACTGGCGCGCACAGTATATTTCACGCCTACAGCAAAAGTAATTATGAAGCGCTGTACGTGTTGAGTTTCCAAATGCCATTCGTTACGTTATTTAAGACGACAGAAACTTACTACATATCACATGCACGGTGTAAAATATCACAACACTTCGCGCAAACTAGGACATTCTTTTTAAATTAGTTTCCGCAAGATACGAAGTAATGAAATCCATCACCATCCCCACTACTAAGGCCCCAGACACGAAGTTCTCATAACTGCCACCGGCGGCAGCACTTCCTTACAGGAAGACAGTCTTTTTTTTTCTTCTTCCCCTCAACTCCCGAAACCCAAGATAGGAAATGTAAATTGATTCATGGAATGGAAAACAGCTCATTATAGGCTCGGTTCAAATTACCCATCCAGCAGCATTGTCTCTGGTGCGCCTGTGGTGAAGAAGGGAAGTTAAAAAAAAATGTCCTTGTTATCTAAATGTAAATCCCGTGAAACAAAAACTCTAATTACTGTGACAACTCCCGGCAGCTTAATATTCATAGGATCGTCTTGATCCTCATTAGTGAAGCTCGCTTGGGCCAGTAGATTTACCCGTATAACACCGAGGGATCGAAAGGAAATATAAACTAACTGTAATTCACTGCAAGTAACTAGTCTAAGGGAAAGGAGCGGACAATTTTTAATCTCACTTACGTTTCACGTGAGTAAAAAAAAAATTGCAAGTCACTTTATCTTTGCAATGACGTAGCACAATGATCATCTTACTGAAGCTGAACATTTTGTAAGAAGAGACAAGATTGTATGCGAATCACAGACTAATCGAGTAGATGAAATAGTAAGTGAAACAAACAAGTTTCCTTTAGCTCTTAAAGACTATGTATTACAATATCGTCGAATTCTAATATATTCCTTCAATTTTAAATACAATAAACATTGCTTCAGCTCAAGAAGCTTCAAAATAGATTACTATTATGCACAACGATGGAAAATACACGACTTGTCAAACAACAAAATCAAGAGTTACGCGTACAAAAAGCATAATAACGTGAAATTAGACAATGTCCGTCCCGTAGAGGAAAATAAGAACAGTTTAATTTCATCTAAAAGATACAAGACACGAAAATAAGCAAACCAGAAGAAATAGAAAAGTGTTAATGAGAGAAAGAGAGAAAATAGATATGGGACTAAATGAAAAGGAAATAGGAGGCAGTAAATGTGATCTGGAGGAGATGACCAATGAGAAAGAAGGAGAAGGTGTTTTAAGCCCACTTTTATGCACAGTAAGGCTAATCGAGACTTGACCTACGGTTTAAAGTGGGATCCGAACCACTATGTGCCTCCACCGGGTATCGAACCCGGGACCCCTTGATTACAAGGCGACGACGCTACGACTGCGCCATCGGGGAGGAGAGAGAGAGAGAATATGATTAAACCATTATGAGAAAGATAAGCAAAAATACACAAAAAAAGAAACACAAAAGGAAGCAGGAACGAAAGGCTGGTCCTTTGTCCTTGACCCACTTTGGTAGTTTCCATGTTTGCATCAGTTAACAGTTGACGGTTTTGTAATCCCCCAAAGTAACGGGCCTGATAGCAGATGGCAAACGATGCATAAGGTGAACCCCATGCCATTGGACACCCATAATAAAGTTCACGCGTAGGAAAGTTCCGGAATAAATTGTTCAAATTGTGTGTGGATGTAATTTAACCATCTTATTGCATATTACATCATTCCCTTACCCACTGTATAAATATGCATAAGTAAATTCGAACCGTTAGCTTGAAAATGAATCAAAAATTGTGCACGATCCTTAATGCCATTTTAAAATTATCTTTTGTAAATTTGTGGTGTGTTTGGAAAGAACGAGAAACAAGTATGAGTTGAAATGTAGAGAGCTGCAAGGGCAAGATGTGTAGAATTTTTATATATCTGGATCCGTTTAGAATACTTAATGAACACGATCAGTTATTACATGGAGTGGGATGCACAAATATTAAGAGGCAAATTGTCCATCACTGTGTTCACTTACTTTGTTTCATGCAATATGAAGTTCAAGATTGGAACAAAACGTCAAGAAAGAAGTTTGCAATCTCGCAATTCATGGTGTGGTCAGTGGCGGCGGTTGGATTCCAAAACGGGGGGGGGGGGAGGAGGTGCCAAAATTGGGGGCAAAGACAGTATACTTCGATTTGTAGATAAGGTTTAGCATAGCGTGGGGGCAAAAGTGGCGAAAAGTGTGTGTGTGTGGGAGGGGGCAACTGCCTGCCCCCCACCAAATCGCCGCCACTGGGTGTAGCGGTAATATTGTTACCTTGTAATCAAATGGTCCCAGGTTTTATACCAAAGGGAGGCACATAGTGGTTCAGATCCCATTTAAGGCTCCTTCATACATTTGACGAAAGTCGAATCTGAGGAAGAAGGGGAAAAAAGGAGGGTCATATGGGTTGGTTTTTGTGTGGCTTACTCTGTACGTATCTCTGACGTAACAGAGTACGTCACGAGATTGGCAGTCTTCACAGTTTTCTTGGGTCTCAGCTTCTACTGCCTCGTAGAGCTCCGACACAGTAAATAGTCCCTAACGAACCTACACAAGTTATGTTAAAGAAACAGCGAAATGATTTTAAAAAAGTATAAAAGATTACCTACACATGGAAACAGATCTTCATATGAGATCGTTGAAGGTAGGCATTCGTTGTTTACTGTTCACGGCTGACGGGAGAGCAGTTGGGGTGGGGTGGGTACCTGAGGGGAAACAAACACAATCGCTTGCAAGGGTGGAAGGACGAAAATTTGTTTGTTGTGAAGCAGTTGACCATCTGGCGCGCAGGCGAGCGAAGAAAGCAAACATGAATTATCGTTCTTTTAACACGTAACGAATTTTTCATGGATAGTAAAACCTTAATTTGATGACAAAAGATTCTCAAACATTTATGAAATGGAAGATAGTAATCACAGCCGAGCTTTCATGTCTTGAATCTTGGCTATATCATTATGTGGGAGAGGCAGGAAGGGGAATAAGCACTCTCTCTCTCTCTCTCTCTCTCTCTCTCTCTCTCTCTCTCTCTCTTTTTAATCTTCCATAAAGAACAATGAAAGGAAAACCGAAAACTGTTCCTATTTTGTACCTACAGTTCCTAAATAGAAATTACAATTTTTGTAACTGTAATTGGCTTACGCAGAATTTTGTCGCGAGGTGTTTCAAGTTTGTTTAGATTTTAGTATTTATAGTAATAATAACAATACATTGTTTTTTGATTGATTGATTGATTTGCTTTGCCTTTTGTGCCACTTTTGGCTAATTTGCGAAGATGGTGATGAGTGATGATATGATGAAATTGATGAATGAACACTCACATACAACCATGCCCAGGCCAGGATTCCAACCCGGGACCCCTGGCGTCGTAGCGCAATGTGCTAACCACTCCGCCACGGGGGCCGGCAATACATTGTTTTTATTATAACATTTATTAACAATAGTAATCTAGTAATATGAACTGTTTATATTTTCGCTGGATGTGACACTAATTAGTTTAAAACAGAGCACGAATTAAACATTTCTTCAGTTTGCCCAGTCAGTGATCACAACAGGTTCATTGAATGGGCAGTGTTCCATAAGATATACACATATCATTCTGATCATGTACAATTAACTACACGTATGCTAAAATTGTAGTTTTACAACTTTGCTTTTACAACGAACAACGCTCACACTGGAAGAGCAAAGTTGTGTGTTACTGAATTTGTAGTCTTTCTGTATTATTTTCTGCAGATAAAGTTTATTTCGTGGTGAAGAGTAATGAATGGGATGATAACAGACATTGCCATCTATACCGCAGGGAACGGAGTAGACTGGTTTTTCTCGAGGTACATTTATTTTTCTTGCTTAAGTAACAGTTTCTTATGTATATATACCGGGTGGGCCAGACTCAATTATGCAGTTTTTGATTAATGTTATTTTTATTTGTTCTTTATTTTATTTTTATTGACAAATGTTAACAATTCCAATGGCTACAAAATGGTTACAAAAATGGAATCACACACACATAAGTCATTGATTTTCAAGATAATGGTCGACCTGGGCACCATCTAAGTCAACACAGGCTTGTAGACGCAAAGCAACATTTTCACACGCTTTACTCCTGAACAATCCCCTCACGCATATGTTGCTCACTGTCAGTAGGATTAGCGTACAACTTGTGTTTGAGGTAACCCCAAAAGAAAAAGTATGGTGGGTTGATGTCGGGTGATAGGGCTGGCCACTCCACAGGCCCTCGACGGCCAATCCAGCGATCAACCTCGTTCACAGCATACCGTATGATGCAGCCATCTGTCGACAACAAAATGTACTTTCCAATTTTTCCGTATGCTGTTGGATTTATTGGTTACTAATGTTCGAAAACTGCCCAATTGAGTCTGGCCCACCCTGTATACTATTCCAATTTTTGCTTATTTGAAGTACAAATTACAAGAAAAGAAAAAAATTCTGACAAACAGCTAAAATATTACTGGGCTACAAAAAATAATACACGGACACAAACAATGAGCTTCTTAAAAATTCATGAACAGCAGTGCACGTAGATACACTATGTAATACAATAAGAACAAATACATGACAACCAAACTCTCACAATAATTCGAAAGCGTCCTGTGTTTCTGTACATTACGTTACATAAGCTAATAATACTTTGCGAATAATTTATATGACAAAATCAGTCTCAAAGGTAAACATATTCTCTGTTGCTATACAAAACGCCTCCTGTGCACTGCAATGCATAAATAAGTTCAAATTCATGAAGAAATGAGCCTCTAAATACTTACAATAGTGAAATCTGTTGCTGTACGTTATGTGTAGGCCTCCCAGAAATAACCACTTCCAACTATGCCACAAACAGTGCATACGTTACATACAAAGGTTACCTCGTTTAGAAAGATTCTCCATCATGATCAGTTTGCCGGTGATTTTTTTTCTTCCCATCTGACGTCTTCGCCTTCCTTCTGTTTTGAGCTTGGATTATTCTCGTGAGATTTCGGATCTGCATTGAGCGTGTGTGCCGTGGATAGACAAGTTCTGGTAGTAGACACTCAACATAGAATTGTTGTAGCTGCGTTTCCATATTCTTCTTCCAGAATTGATCATCTCTCTGGATGTATTCTATTTTAACACCTTTCTCTGTCCACAGACCAAAGATACAATACCTTCTCCGTGTAATAATTACTATTACCCTACACTTGGTAATAGTAATTATGTGTGGTGTTCACGATATTGGCGTTAAGCTCTTCGTCAAATTTCCAGAAAGTTACTTTCTTCGTCTTGATGGCATGTGCAGGTGTTACATGTTTGACAGAAAAGGGACACTTAATTTCGATAATCCCATCCTCACCTACCAGGCCGTCTGGGGACGCTCCTAAATATGGAATGGTGGGGTCAACAAACAGGCCGCACGGTGTTACCGTCACGTTAACCTCCTTTTCCACATGTTCAATGGCAGTGAGTTATTTTTCCCTACCGTACCGTAGAGTAGGGTTTTGACTAGTTTCTCGCAGCCAGTGTAGGGCTTTCTCTTGCACACTACCCCGAAATGGGATGCTGTGAGTAACTTACGCCTCTCTTGCTTCCAAAGCCCGCAGTTCCTCTGCATTACAGTGCTCGTTTCGAGCTCTTGGCGTTCCTGTTCTGTGCGTCATAACGACTGCAGGAACTCTTGATATCTTTGCTTTAGGGTTATACGTCAAAACATCGACGCAAAAACATCGACAACAAAAACATCGCCTACATTTCATCGACAGTACAAAACATCGACAGCACAAAACATCGACAGTACAAAACATCGACAGCACAAAACATCGACGACAAAAACATCGACGCCAAAAACATCGACGCCAAAAACATCGACGCCAAAAACATCGACACCAAAAACATCGACGGCAAAAACATCGACAGCAAAAACATCGACGGCAAAAACATCGACGGCAAAAACATCGACGCCAAAAACATCGACGGCAAAAACATCGACGGCAAAAACATCGACGGCAAAAACATCGACGGCAAAAACATCGACAGCAAAAACATCGACGGCAAAAACATCGACGCCAAAAGCATCGACATCAAAAACATCGACGCGAAAAACATCGACACCAAAAACATCGACGACAAAAACATCGACGGCAAAAACATCGACGCCAAAAACATCGACGCCAAAAACATCGACGCCAAAAACATCGACGCCAAAAACATCGACGCCAAAAACATCGACAGCAAAAACATCGACAGCAAAAACATCGACAGCAAAAACATCGACAGCAAAAACATCGACGGCAAAAACATCGACGGCAAAAACATCGACGCGAAAAACATGACTGCAAAAACATCGACACCAAAAACATCGACACCAAAAACATCGACGCCAAAAACATCGACGCCAAAAACATCGACGCCAAAAACATCGACGCCAAAAATATCGACACGAAAAACATCGACACGAAAAACATCGACACCAAAAACATCGACGCCAAAAATATCGACACGAAAAACATCTACGCCAAAAACATCGCTATTTTTTTGTCATTAAAACAGTTAATTTATAATGCAGTCATGTTTTATTATTACCTGTATTGAAGGATGGCGGAAAGTAGGAGGAGCAGGGTAGAAAGACTGGGGTGAGTAACAGAGTGGAATGTAGAGGGGCGCTAGAACTTCAACTCGTCCAGGTGAAATTTATATCTTGATTCGTTCCATGAATTGGATTTAGTGTTGTGATAATAGCATCATGAAGCTACAGCTCTTCTTTCTTTCGACCAAACATGCCTACATTGGTCGATTTGTTTTTAGATTTCTTATCAGCCATTTTCATTGATTCGATAATTTCGCGCTGCACGCGCACTTTCCGACATCAAAACAATATCATTAATAGCACTTGATTCTTGCCCCAAAGCTCAAATAAAGGAATCGTAAGCAATGCGAATTGTCATGTTTCCTTGTGCTTTCTAGCAAGCTGCTTTTAACTTCATAGACGGGATCGTTGTATGCTCGTTATATTGTGGACGTGGAAGATATGTTCCTTGATGACTATGGTACGAAACCGACTGAGGGGCCCCTTTGCTTTACCTCCCCCGCCCACCTTCACGCAGCGGTATCTGTAGACCCCTTGTGACAGCCACTGGACAGAAGCCTCTCTCCCAAACATCAGGTTTTGTTAATCTGCTAGTGATATGAATTCTGCCTGTCACACCAGAAGGGTTGCTACAATTTTTTGTCCCAAATGTAGATTGTGCATGAGGTGTTTTTAACAAACAACGTGTTTGGTTTTTTTTTTCAAAATACACAGCCTTATATGAACATAAGAAAATAAGGAGAATAATTTAAGGAATTCCGTCCATTGGAATTTATTTAGCTGTAATTTTTGGTACTAGTTTGTGTTGGACATAAATACACATAGGAGGAACTAGAATTTGTTTCTGGGAATGGCACAGAATATATATATACTGGCCATGTGTATTCTTTGTGAGTGTCCATCAATTTCATTATATCTCTCATCCTCATTGTCACGATTAGCCAAATGTGGCAAAAAAGTGAAACTAATTAACAAAAACAATATATACCTATTAGGGCTGAGACACTACCGAATGTCGTTGTATCAGTATCGGCTGATAACAATAGTATCGACATCGGAAAGTATCCGCTGGATTCAGTGGCGGCGATTGGGTTCCAAAACCGTTGGGCAAGGTGCCAAAACTGGGGGGGGGGGGAAGACAGTATATTTCCATTTGTAGATAGAATTCAGTATAGCGCGGGAGCAAAAGTGGCGAAAAATGGGTTGGCAACTGCCCCCCTCGCCCTCCCCCTTAATCGCCACCACTGGCTGGATTTTACTTTCAGATACTGGCCGATATTTTTCCTGCGTTTTGAGAGTTGGCGGGTCCATAAAAATACCACGCGACAATTTCACATAGTCTAAGTTCCTAGGGTGTTCAGGAAAATTTAAGTTTCCATTGATTTTGTGCCAATATTGAGTGAGAAAACTATATTTTGTGATTCCTTAACACATATATTTATATACTGGTACTATTTTTTAATAGTTGGATGTATTTGGTGGTTGTGGGGTTGTTCTTTTGTTGAAGGTTCAAACGGTGACGAAGAATATGCGCATACAGATAAATGTGTATAATTCCCCTAAAAATCTAATCGTTTTTTTTAGAATAGGTCTAACAGGTGAGAAAATATTTTTTTATAAGCAGGAGGACGTTCAACATCTAAAGAACACATATTTATAGGAAATTTTCACTAACACGTATCAGTTCCTCTTCCGAAATTGCTTCAATTTATTTCTTCATATTTTCTTTCAATTCTTCTGATATATGGCGTCCGGTGTAAAAGCTTTTTAGCTCGCCACGATGACGTTAGAAATATGTCCGTTTCTTCTGCAAGGCGCCGGAGAGATTTCTGAGGAGTATGTTTCAATCGTGTTCCAACGTCGTCTAGTTTATCCTCAGTAAGCACGTGCCGATTTACCTTAACAAGAGCAGACCCTGTTTTCCTAAATTTGTTCCCAAGTAACAGAACAATGTCTCTGTGTGAAACAGGAACATCTGGGAATTCTACTTCGAAACGCATTCTAACTTCCCTACAAGAATTCGTAATGACGTAAGAGTCGTATATAAAAATTCGTTGTTTAAAATTTTACGGATAGCGTGGCATTATTAGACTGCAGAAAAAACTGGCAATACGTAAAATAAACAAAACAATCTAAAACACTTGTTAACAATTTAACACTTCACAAACACGTGCAAACTGGACAACAGCTGTCTGGATACTGAAGCACATACGTGTCTAATGCCAAGGTCAGCGTACAGTTGTGGGTTTAAATGCCGGTAGATGTGCTCTTACTTTCCGACGCGCTAGCCGCCGTCCAACGGCCACCTCGGCCGTGAAAGGCACCGTATACATACGTATATCCTTATCGCTAAAAATTCCGAGAGAGAGAAATACGACGTTATGAAATCAAGGAGTTAACAAACTATGAATTAGAAATATTAAAATTGAGTTCCAGACCCAGGTAGTCTGGCAATAAGACTTCTGCCTTGTAACCAAGTGATCCCGAGTTCGATCCCTGGTGGGGGTAGATTTCATTAAGTGACTCGAATTCCACTATAAAATACTGCAATTTGTGCAAAAGTCAGCACGCTTGGGCAAGTTAATGCTCTACGGAGTCTTAGGAGTATGCCTACATTCCCCAAGCGTGCTGATTTTTGCACCGTATTGCAGTATTTAGTTGGTTGGATGTATATTAACCTCATTTCTGAGGTTAGAAAATAATTTGTGCACTGTCATAGTAGCCCATTTCGATTCCAGCATGTGAAAGCAGAAGTGAAGAGAATATTAAAATTATGATTTTTTAATTTCTAAATTAAAGGACAGCTTTACTAAGGACAGTAAGTGATATGTTAATTGGATTTGGCCGTTTAAATTCAGAAAGTTCCGAATTTATGAACTACGGAAAGCTACAATCCTACGCCGCTCACTACTGTTGTGATATGGAAGGGAATTAGAAATAAGAACCCTTTAGCAACTGCCTGCAATGGTTGAAACGTTCGAAATTGTCTTTAACGAACTTTATAAACTTTGTGTTATTCATCAACAGTTAAATGCAGTGGAGGCGATTGGGTTCCAAAACTTGGGGGGGGGGGGGGGTGGCAAGAACAATTTACTTTCTACTCGTACATACAGTTTAACATAATGCGGGGGCAAAAGCGGCAAAAAGTGTGGGGGGCATCTGCACCCCATGCCAACATAATCGCCGCCACTGCACTAATCGATAATCAAAAAGTTTTTCCATCCCATAAAAATATTATCCAGGACTATTTTGTTAAATAACTGTTACATTTGAAGGAATAAATACAGCACTCAACCTCTAGTTACCAATCCCCCCCAGTTTTGGAAACCAATCGCCGCCACTTTTAGACATCATTTTGCCACGTATTATCTTTTTTTTTTTTTTGTTTCACGAGGAATTTCTCTATCCAAGTTCATGGGCGTAACTTGCAATCTAACTTTAGGGGGTCACAATCGAACTTGCCGCTCAACTTTTTTGGGGAGGATTCAAAAGTTTTCTAGGCCATAAAAATAGCTTTAAGGTTATTTTTATTTTGTGAAACAACTGTCACATTTGTGAAATCATAAAAATTGCTCCTCTGGTCCGAAGAGGTCAATAAAAGTACCATTGACTTGTAAATTTTAATAAACCTGAAAATTTTAGACGGTCAATGCTACCCTTGCTTCCGTCATTCTCATTTGCGAAAGCAGTCCTCTTCTATTGCCTTGACTTCAGTTTCTTTTGTATTTGAGACTGTTTCCTGTTGTCAAATATTTACGGAAAGAATTTATGACTGTCATAGCATTCGCACAGCAAGCCCATCTTGTTACAGATAGGATCTTTAAAGGAATAAGTTTATATCCTGCATCTCTTAAGACGCTTTCGAAGATACCATGCCTTGTTGGACTACTTGGAATTAAGCTATATATGAATTGCATTATTAAAAAAAAGATCACACTGTTTAAATTATATGTGACTTTAAATTAATCTCTCAGGTTCAGATTCAAAACAAGTACACATAATTTATTAATTTCCAAGTATGAGCCATTTATTCGCCAGCCACATTAAGCAACACAGATCACAACTCACAGCTAACGAATAAAGTATGAGTGAGTGTTAATAACAAGACATTTCCTACAAAAAGGACTGGAATAGTTCAATTATATACAAAGTAATACAAGCAACCCCCTCTCCCGTAGTTGCTTGGACATGTATTGGCTTAAAAATAGGTAACATTCTTTTAGAGTATAATATTATAACTGCAATAAGATTATATTGCATTTCTAAGTAAAGGATTAGGGGTGGGACAGTCGGCCACCCTTGCCTCCCCGTGCGCACGTCTATGGAACTGAAGCTTAAAGGTTCGTTAGGTGTTGAACGTCCTCCTACTTATTAAAAAAATATTTTCGCACCTTATAGACCTATTCCTAAAAATAGTGATTCTATTTTTGTAGCAAGTTTGGTGAATTATGATTGGCCAAATGGAAGTTTTTTAATGGAAAATATTGAGTGAGAAATTTTCTAGTTTTTCCAATTTTTGGTCGAAATGCGTCTAACCTACTATAATAATCTTGGGGAGAAGGGAGCCAGAGATGTTTTGTGGGGCTTCAGTCCCCTAGCCCGCCTGGAACGCCGTTCTTGATAAGATGGACATAAGGGAATAAGAGCAAATATTCTGAGGGTAAGTGACTCATTAGATGGACAGTTTGATTCAGATGGTCATTGATACCCATCACTGTAACATTTGTAAGAGTGCAGTGAAAAATTTAAAAATACTTTCAATCACCAGTTACTTTATTTCCAAAAGAAACTAATTTTTCCAATTGTCTCTGCAATAAACAGTGTTACCCTGTAATCAATGGGTCCCGGGTTCGATACCCAGTGAAAGCACTTGGTGGTTCAGATCCTATTTTAAACTGTGGGTCCAGTCCCGATTAACTTACCTGTGCATAAGGAGGACTTAAACGATTATTATTATTTTATGGGTGCACATGTAACATTGAAATTTTCGGTATTTGGAATAGCCTATTATTTATTTTGTACTGTATAGCCTATTTATTTTTTAAAACTGAAACATGCAATTCGTAGTTTTATACAATCTCAATTGTTTGCAAATATATTTATAACAAAAAACAATATATATTTAACCGTAATAATTGAGGATTTAGCGTTTTAGACCTTTAATTTAACATATATTAACAGCCCGGTCTCTGGCACCGAGAGCGATCAACAAGGTAATGTTTTCTCGTGTGACCCACGAAGGGTTAATCGGAACTGAACCGATAGTTTAAAGAATCCATACCACTATGCAACTATCCTCCACCGGGAATAGAACTTCGGACCCCTAGATTCAAATACAACAGCGGTATCGATACACAGTGACGGCGCTTCGTGGTGCGGCAACCAGGGAAAATGTCTGGAGGGGAAGGGGGCAAGACAATATTGCAAGGGGGCAGTTATATTACTTACACACGTTTTATACCAGTGCATGAACCGAAAGAAAGTCACTACGGAAAAGTCAAGTTGTATATTGGTCCTTTCGGTCTCCTGCATCTAATAAACAAGGAATAACAATAGTCGGTGGTCTTTTCATCTTTCACACGGAGGAGCCTTCCTTTCCCTTTCCCCCGACAACAAACGCTGCCGGCGAGAAGTCATAAATGGTTACCAGAAACTAAACAATCACGTTCACTGCGCAATCTCATTGTTTGTAATTTTATCAATAATAATAATAATAATAACAATAACGTCTTTATTGAGAGGGCGTGTTTCGACCAAGCGGGCCGTTCTTACAACAATGACCATTGTACATTGGTAGCACTGTAAGTTGGCAACTTGAGTTCGCTCATTACGCATTGTTCGTTTCACTTTATAATTTAGGGCAGCCATCTCAAAATTTTCGGGATTAGATTTGAATTCCTTAGTGTGGAAAACTTTGTAAAAAAATGATTTTGCCGTCGATGTTTTTGCCGTCGATGTTTTTACCGTCGATGTTTTTGGCGTCGATGATTTTGCCGTCGATGTTTTGTACTGTCGATGT
Source organism: Lepisma saccharinum (assembly GCF_977018435.1). Lineage (NCBI taxonomy): Eukaryota > Metazoa > Arthropoda > Insecta > Zygentoma > Lepismatidae > Lepisma > Lepisma saccharinum. Next base: position 13,632 of record NW_028143780.1, read on the forward strand.
TTTTACCGTCGATGTTTTTGCCGTCGATGTTTTGTACTGTCGATATTTTGTACTGTCGATGTTCTTGCCGTCGATGTTTTTGGTGTCGATGTTTTTGGTGTCGATGTTTTTGCCGTCGATGTTTTGTACTGTCTATGTTTTTGCCGTCGATGTTTTTGGGGTCGATGTTTTGTACTGTCGATATTTTGTACTGTCGATGTTTTTGCCGTCGATGTTTTTGGTGTCGATGTTTTTGGCGTCGATGTTTTGTACTGTCGATGTTTTTGGCGTCGATGTTTTGTACTGTCGATGTTTTTGGCGTCGATGTTTTGTACTGTCGATGTTTTTGGTGTCGATGTTTTTGCCGTCGATGTTTTTGGTGTCGATGTTTTTGCCGTCGATATTTTTGCCGTCGATGTTTTTGGTGTCGATGTTTTTGGTGTCGATGTTTTTGCCGTCGATGTTTTGTACTGTCGATGTTTTTGGCGTCGATGTTTTTGCCGTCGATGTTTTTGCCGTCGATGTTTTGTACTGTCGATGTTTTTGCCGTCGATGTTTTTGCCGTCGATGTTTTGTACTGTCGATGTTTTGTACTGTCGATGTTTTGTACTGTCGATGTTATGTGCTGTCGATGTTTTGTGCTGTCGATGTTTTGTACCGTCGATGTTTTGTTGGCGATGTTTTGTCGGCGATGATTTGACGCTACACCTTGCTATAGCATATCAGACGAAAGGTCTGGTTTTTGGGTATTTTGACCGTAATCCTCGTTATGCGTATTACCAATTATGCAGACGTTCTGCATAGTTCTCAAGTCGCAATCTCTTTCTGATTCTGGGATGCTGCCGGTTCTTGGAGAGGCTTAGTCGACGATTTCACATTGACTCTAGCAACTTTGTGAAAAATCCTGGGCTGTTCTCGGCGCACATTTCTTTGTGTAGGCTGTATAATGGAGTGTGTGTGTTATGAGAAACCAGAGCAGCGGAGCATCTAGCCAGTAGTGGTATTGACTGTATTATAAACTCACGAAAGGAAGAGCACCCCTCAAGCAGGTTTGGCTATACTTAAAACAAGCTCAACATGGCCATATGAGCTTTTTGCTCTAGTGTGGAACCCTGCCTAATCCAAGATTTTTGTAAAAATGCCCTCGGGAATTTTTCAGAAAGGAAGAGCTCCCTCAGATTGATTTGTGCATACTTACAAAAGTTGCATCAGCCAGATTTTTGTCCATAAATTTGTCAAAAATTGATATATTTTTGGCCACACCAGAAATTAAGCAAAAACCCATACATACACACACATATTTACTTCTGGTTTAAGTTTAATTGGATACCAGGTTCAATTTGCTTATCTAATATTAAAACAATGCAATATGCAGAGCCCCTCTAGAATTGCTCCGTGACACTCTCATTTTTTATATTATATGTTTGCATGTTTCTCCTCTGTGTCAGTGTGTACAATTCCCGAGACGGTAGTATTGATTTTTGCTTTGCATGTTTCTCCTCAGTGCCAGTACTTACAGAAATTCCCGAGTATTGCATCAGCCAGTATTGTGAGAGTGACTGAGGAGAACAGATGTGTTGATACAGTGCTTCTCATACTTACAGGCCTGTTTGGTTTAAATATTCATATTGAACAATATAAAATCTGATATTTGTTGTAATCCACTCATATTTAGAGTCAAGCTTATATTTGTCCCATGTCCTGCATGTTTGTGCAGGTATTTGTGCTGGGTCAGTGTGAATGAATATTTATTCTTTTTTTCCACTTGTAAGCTATTGGCTTTACAACCTGTCATAATAAGCATAGAGATTAGATTTAAAACCCAGGAAATTTTATATAAATACCAAAGCCAAAAATATTAACACACCTACACACATATACACACACACACAAAGCACACAGCTGAACCCAACTGATATTTTTTATTCAGTATAAAGTTTTGAATTGAAACCCAGGAAATTGTATATAATAAACAACAGCAAAAATGCCGAATCAAAAATATTGTAATCAGTGCAATAAAAATATATTTAGCTCTAATTGGGCCAGACACCAAAAGATTTGTAACCCAGACAAATGCAGAACTCCCACAAAAATTTGCCCCAAATGCCATAAAAAATATAGCATGCAATACTTCACATATACACATAAAGATACTTGCTCCGCACAGTCATCAACACAACCATCCACATCTGGTCTGAAAAGAAAGCATGAAGCACCTCTTAATGCCAGAGCAGCAAAGCAGCCACGCTATGAACCTATCCATAGCAGTTTTAATGCCCAACTTAGGGATTACCGGTTTGTATCAGAGCCAAGATGTGGCATTGAGAATTTTTTGAACAGTGTAAATCCTGATGTGCAGGCAATTCTAAATGCACAAAATGGCTCTTATAAGCTCTCCCTCAAATTGTTTACACAATATAAGAAGCCAAATGGCACAAAATTTACACAGCCCCACATAACAGAAACTGTACCGGTATATTCAAACGCAAATTCAGACACAATAATAAGCAGCTTGATGGATCAATTGAACATTAAACACTCTGAATTTGCAGCAAAAGAGTCAGGATGGAGCCTATGCGGTTCATCACACAAGTTATATGTTAATATTTCTGAATTCAGCTCATTACAAGGATCTACATATGTGCCATTACCTGCCAATATCAAAAACAAACAAGCCGTGGTTAATATAAAAAATAATGACCAGAAATGCTTTTTGTGGTGTATTTTAGCTGCTTTGTATCCAGTTTCAAGGCATCCTGAGAGAATAACTTATTACAAGCAACATGAACATGATTTTGACGAGGCAATGGAGGGTTTAGAATATCCAATGTCTGTTCAGAATATTGATAAATTTGAAAAAAGGGCCAAGCATATCAATGGCAAACAATTATCTATTAATGTATTTACTTGTTCTAGTGGCCGTGACAATTGCTTGATAGATCCTCTCAGAATCAGTACACTTGATGATGAATCTGCAATTCCGATTGATCTGCTCTTAATTGAAGGGGATGGCACATATCATTACACTCTGATACACAGTCTTGAAGCTTTAGTGAGAACACAACTAGACAAATCCAATACAATATTCAAGTTGTGCAGAAGATGTTTGTCTGTATTTGATGGTAGAAAAATGGTGAAGGGGGTTCGGGAAGAGAGTGCGGAAATTGCCAAAAACAAGTTAATTGAGCATCTGAAATACTGTGGCAACCATAAACCTGTTCATATGGTGATGCCTAATCCAAGTGAAAATTGCAAATTCAAAAAGTTTGAAGCCTTGTTGGAACACCCAGCATATATTGTCTGTGATTTTGAATCAAACCTCAAATCTCTTGCATTCTGCAATCCAGATCCTGAAGAATCTTCAATTACACCATACCAGCTACATGAACCTTCCAGCTTTTGTTATGTGGTTGTACAGGATGGTGTAGCTAATGAGCCACACTTATACATGGGACCAAATGCCATCAAAATATTTGCACATAGAATAAAAAATGAGTGCCGTGACATAGCATCTAATATTTTATTAAAATCAAAGCCTATGTTGCCTTTAACAGAGGAACAGATTGAAGATTTCAACAATGCAGAAAAATGCCCGGTATGTGATTCTGAATTTTCAGATACAAATATCAAGGTGAAACACCATTCTCATACAGATGGTAAATTCTTAATGGCCCTGTGTAATATCTGTAATATTAAGATCAAGAGACCAAGATTTGTCCCCATATTTTGCCATGGAGCATCCAATTATGATTTCCATCATCTAATCAGGTACGAGGGGTTTGACAAGCAGAATTTAAATATTTTAGCTGAAAATGATGAGAAATATATATCTATTAGCAAGATAATTAAAGTTAATGGTGTTCCTATTCAATTAAGATTTCTTGATTCTTACAGAATTTTATCTGCTAGCCTGGCTACACTGGCCACTCAATTATCTGATGAACAATTCAAAATCACAAGTGCCTTGTTTCCAAATCAGGACCTGAAATTAATTAGGCGGAAGGGTGTATATCCATATGACTATGTTACAGATTTTTCTAAATTTGATGAGTGTTCCCTGCCACCACAAGAAGAGTTTTACAGCAAAATCAGAGGATCTGGAATCACTGATGATGATTATCACCATGCCCAGTTGATGTGGAACAATTTAAAATGCCAGACATTTGGTGATTATCACATGGCATATTTGAAACTTGATGTGACCCTCTTAGCTGATATATTGCAGGCATTCAGAAAATCTTATATGCAAAATTATAGACTGGATCCAATATATTTTTTCAGTGCCCCGGGCCTAGCATGGGCCGCAACGTTTTTGAACACTAAAATGCATTTGGATCTGATCCACGATCAAGATATGTATCTGTTTATGGAACAATGTATAAGAGGGGGGATGGTGCAATGTTCTCAGAGATATGCCAGAGCAAATAACAAATATATGCCTGATTATGATCCAGCACGGCCATCAAATTATATAGTGTATGTAGATGCAAACAGCCTCTATGGTCACGCTATGATGGATAAATTGCCATATGCAGGGCTTGAATGGGTTGAAGATTTCAATATTGAAGATCTTAAGGATTTTGATGACAGTGACTATGGCCTCTTCTTAGAGGTTGATCTGACAATTCCTGAAGATTTGCACAATAAATTTTCTGATCTGCCCCCAACTCCCGAGGTTAAGTGCTCACCTGGCTCTAAACAGAAGAAGCTCATGATGACTCTGGAGCCGAAACAGGGATATGTCACATATTACAAAAACCTCCAGTTCCTGATGAAACATGGTGTTCAAGTGACCAAAATTGGAAAAGTTTTGAGGTTCAGGCACTCAGAATGGTTGAAACCATACATTGATACAAACACAGAGCTTCGAACATCTGCAAAGAGCCAATTTGATAAGGGCTTGTTTAAATTGATGGTGAATTCAGTGTATGGCAAAACAATTGAAAATGTCAGAAAACATACCGATGTTAAAATAATTACTGACCCCAGCCTGAGCAAAAAATTGGTTGCAAAGCCTAATTTCAATTATAGAAGAATTTATGATGAGCACATGGCACTTTTCAACATGAAAAAAACAAAGATTAAGTTTGATAAACCTATTTATGTAGGGGCTGCGATATTGGAATTGGCCAAATTACATATGTTAATATTGTATTATGATGTGTTGAAACCTTTATATGGTGATAATATAAAATTGATGTACATGGACACGGATAGTTTTATTCTTGATATTAAAACAGAAGATGTTTATCAAGATATGTTACAGTCTGAATTGTTTAAATATTTTGATACCAGTGAACATACAATAATTCAACACCACCACAACAAAAAGGTGCCTGGCAAGTTAAAAGATGAGACACATGGTGATGTTATTGTGGAATTTGCTGGGTTAAGTGCCAAGGTGTATAGTTTTAAAACATGTAGTGGTGTTGCTGCCAAAAAGGCCAAGGGTATTGGCAAAGTAACTGTTGAAAAAGAGCTTGTATTTGAAGATTATAAAAATTGCCTCAAATCCCAGAATTTAATCAAAACATCAGAATCCAGAATTCAGAGTGTGGATCACTTATTGACTTCAAATATTGTAAGAAAAGTGGCCCTGGACCCACATGATGATAAGAGATGCATTTTATCATGTGGCATACATACTTTACCTTGGGGGCATTGTGATTTGAAAAATGGCAATCAATGCCCAATTCCAGAGCATGATTTGAAATAAATAAACATGCCTATGAACTTATTTGGGTTCAAAAAACAGGCTATTATGGAGCTGCCAACACCACAACCCTCTTCTGATATGATATCTAAACTGAGTGGTTTCTTAATTATTCATCTGAACAGCATACTTACAGATGTTGATGATGAAACAGGTAAAATATTGTACATATTTAACAATAATTTAAATCATTACCAATTACCTGTAGGTGGGCAATTACAATTTATTACAACCCCTGAGGGCAATGTCAAGATTTCAATAGGGAGAAATATTTATAGAATTAAGCACTCAAACATGATTTCTGGCACTGTTTATACTGTTTCTGCTGGTGACTGCTTATATATTGAGGTCCCTGGATCTTATGACAAGCTTATACCCTTTTTTATAGAATTAAGAATCAGATACTCTATAATAAATAACCACTAAAACAAAAATGCCTAATGATATATTTGGCCATACAAGACATGAAGATCACAGTGATGAGATTCTGATGCTTGATGTCAGAGTCAAGAAATTAAGAAGTGATTTACAAGCTTTACAAACTACACTCAATGCCAGTCTTCAATTAGAAATTACAAATTTGCAATCACAATGCATGGACCCTCTTCTTAAAATTGATTCGGAACTCAAAGTGCTGCTTCAGAAATATACTGATCTGGCAACATTAGATAATTTTCAAAGTTTAGAAGAGGCTGTAGCAGTTCTTCAAGCCAAATTTAAGACCCAGGCCACCAATTCTGAGCAATTGAAACAACAATTGGAAGAGCAGATAAATAATGTCCAGGCACAGCTCCAAACAATTGTCAAAAGCATAAAATCACAAGAAGATTTTGATCTAGTGATTTCCACTCTAAAAGAACAGATTCAATCACTCCAAATACCTAATCTGGATCCTCTGCACAATGCCATAGCCGAGGTTAAAGAAAAAATTGAGACACTTGAAAATTTTATGAACAACTTGCCATCTTCTGATGCTTTGAGTGCAATAACTCGGAGTGTTGCCAACATTAAGCTGCAACTTGAAACATATGAAGATTTTGGAAAAATTCAAAGTACCATAACCCATCTTGAAGGTACAATAGCAGCAGTGCAAAGTGATTTGGCAAATGTACTAGAATCCCGCCTGCCTGGGATTGTAGATACTCTTGTCAGTGTCCAGCACCAAATCACAAAGCTTGAAAACCTCAACACTGAATCTGAACTATCTCATTTTCATCATTTGATCGATGATATCCAAACAAAACTTGAAATTTTACAACAATCCACACCCACTCAGGCAGATATAGCCCTGCTCCAAAATGCTATGCAAAATGTGGCTGATGCTTCTGAATTAAACAATGTAAAATTGGCACTTGAATCTTTGCAAAATACAGTATCAAATCTTCCCACATCACAGGAACTTAAAAATATTAAGAGGGCAGTGAATAGGATATTGAAATCAGAAGATATCAAGAATATCCAAGCAGAGATCAAACATCTCACACAGACAGTGGCCACTCTACCAACCAATCAACATATTAATGAACTGCATGCCCTGTTTGAGGATATCAGAAGACAGGTCCATGATCTTACTGCTCAAAATTCAAAATTGGCAGTTGTTGAAAATTTGCAACAAATTGTAGCTAATATCAAGCAACAGCTAGGGACCATGGAATCCAATCAAGCAAATGCTCTGTCTGTTTTTGCCACCCAGCTTCAAGAGATTGTGCAGCAATACAAGAAACTTATTGTGGACATAAAAATCAAGCCAGGCCATGATGATGTTGTTAGGACCATCAATGAGCACCTTGAATCTGTAACAAGCAGATTGCTCACAGCAGAAAAGGAAATAAAAGGCATAATCGAGAATCCAAAACATTCAGTAATTCTTGAATTGTACAGCATCCCCAACAAAGAATATGATTCACCATTTACACCAGGTGGCAAAATATATATGCTGTCCCCTGTACAATTTTATTATCAATTTTTTGTTGGGGGCACATTGAGACCAATCAAGATCAAATATTGGCATCAGCCACAGGCACACCACTACCCTACCTTATCAATAACAAATGCTGACAACAAACCAAAAATCACCAGTGTAGAGTTAGAGGATTTTACAGACCCCAATACATTAGAAACAGCCTATACTAAAGATGATGGCACTTTGGAATTTAAAATACAAATAGGGGACAAATTATATTTAGAAAATCCTGCAGTATCAGCTGCTGAACACCCCATAGTTGCAATATTTTTGTTCTCATATTATGTCTAGACAAATTATTGTTGATGAATTACACAGACAAGCCAGACATAATTATAAGAGACTCCCAGTAGTCACAAAGGGCATAGATGATTTATGGCAGAGCGACTTGATTGAGTTGTCAAGTGGACAGTTGAAAATTTGCCTGGGCTCTGCCACTCAAATCCAAGACTGGAACATGTGTTACAGAAGCCATCAGAACAATCATCAATCAGAGTGGAAGATCACCGCGCTATTAGCAAACAGATAATGGCAAAGAATTTTATAATTCTGTGTTCCAACAATTTATTAAAAGCCAGGCAATAAAACATTACTCGAGTTACAGTGACCTCAAGGCCTCAATTGTAGAGAGATTCAACAGAACCTTAAAAAATCTTATGTATAAACAATTTACCCTCCAAGGTAATTATAAATGGCTTAATATTCTTCCAGAACTTCTACATAAATATAACAACTCGGTCCATTCCACAATCAACATGAAACCCTCTGAAGTAACTTCATCTGATGAGCAAAAATTGATCAGGACTGTTTATTATCCTAGATACCAGCCAACAACAAGAAGGGCCAAATACAAGGTTGGTGATCAAGTAAGAATCAGCAAATATAAGCACTTATTCAAAAGAGGCTTTACCAGAAACTGGAGCACTGAATTATTTACAGTGGTTCAAGTTAAACCCTGGACTCTTAACACATATATAATAAAGGATCACCGAGGAGAAATTCTCAAAGGCAGGTTCTATGAACAAGAACTCAGCAAAACTAAACAGCCTGACACATATCTCATAGAAAAAATCATCCGCAGAAAAGGCAACAAGTTATTTGTCAAATGGCTAGGACTCCCAGAACACAGCTGGATCGATGCAAACAAAATAATAATATGAGCACCTGGGATGTTATAAAAAGGCTGCCAGAACCTGAACAACAGAATAAGAGAAATGGCAACTTGCTGCCTGAAAATATTAGATGTCTTATTGTTGGGCCATCGGCTTGTGGTAAAACTACACTAATGGTTGATAATTTTTTATTGGCACCCAACTGGTTAGACTGGAAAAACAGGCACTTGTATATCTTCTCTAAGAGCTTGGAACAATTAAAAAATCACCAGCTGATGAAGCTATATGATGGATTGGATATAGCCACTTTTGATCCAGATGTTAAGCCACTTGACGAATGTCTCGATAATTCTGTTGTTGTGTTTGATGACATTATACTGGATAATCAAAACAAGGTTAGAAATTTCTTTACACAGGTCCGGCACAAAAACATTGATTGCTTCTACCTGGCACAGACTTTTTCTAAAATACCGAAGCAGCTGATCCGAGACAACAGCAATTTTATATGTATGTTTCATCAAGATCATACCAACCTCAAACACATACATGATGAATATGTAGGTGGGGACTTGAGCTACAATGATTTTTCTAAATTTTGCAGCAGGTGCTGGAACCAGGACAGTTATGGGTTTGTCACAATTGATATGACAAGAACACCCAATAGTGGCAAATACAGAAATAAAATCAACAATTTTCTACACATTGAAATATAAATAAATAAACATGAAAAGGCCAATCATTGATGATCTTAAGTTAAGAGATTATCTTGTAAAAAGATTTAAGGGATGGAAATCAGAGAACCGGGGAATTTATGAAAAACACAAACAAGCAGAACAGCCTGTAATTGATGCTATTAGTGAATTAGGTAAGAATATCAAAACTGTTACAGAGCAAAATCAAAATTTGATCACAGAGCTTGTACCTGTAGCTGCAAGGAACATATTAGATTATCCATTCACCCCACTTTCCAGTATTCATACACCTAGTCCTGTTGCTCCTCGAAGAATTGAAACTACTCAGGATCCTATTGAATTGGGTCTTCTTGCTCAAAAATATGTAACCACACCTAAAGACAATAAAGATGAGGTGTTTGGCTTATATGCTGACACAGAGCTTGATGGTAGCATCATACATAGAATTGGCAATTTCAGAGTAACATTTATGGGAGATGATCTGATTGTTTATTCAGAATCTCGTCTTGGAAAAAAAGGTGCTTTTGTTAAGTACCCCGGCACACCTGGATTGTGGGAACTGATGACTAGGAAAAGGCCTGGCAGCTATACAGATCAAGATTATGAATATTACAAAGAAATATTAATAAAATCAGATGCTCTATACCAGAACAATGATCCCACACAAAAAAGAGTCAAGTCTAGCAGTGGGCAAAATACAATAATTTAATCAAGCCCATATGGTCACAGATCAAGACTGGCAGTGGAATCAAACAATACAACACCCTGCCTAAAGAATTTGTGTGGGTTGATGATGTCAGGAAACTTGTAGATAGGTTATTGGTGATAGCTGGGGAGGAAAATGCTGGGAACCACAATTTTTACAATGAAAAGGTTGGAATTATGGACATGATAAGCACAAAATTGTCTAATTTTATAGTGAATGACACTAAGGGGATTGGATATCTTATAAAAATTATTAATACTCTACCACCTAAATTTTGGAATATTTCTGAGGGTCGGGGGTTGGTTAATGATATTATAAACAAGCTGCCATTTGAACTACATATTCCAGGCTATCAGTATTGTGGTCCAGGCACAAAACTGGATCATAGATTAAAGAGAGGGGACCCTGGAGTTAATCCCCTAGATGCTGCTTGTAGAGACCATGACATAGCATACAACACACATTCTGATCTTGACAAGAGACATGTTGCAGACAAGAAATTAGAAGAGGCTGCATTTGGTAGATTTGTAAGCAAAGATGCTTCTTTAAGTGAAAAAATAGCAGCATTGGGAACCACCATAGCTATGAGCACCAAACAAAAACTGGGGTGGGGGTTGTGAATATGTATATAATAAACCTACAATGAAGGCCAAGGGTGTTATGTATCAAATACCTTATACAAATCTCAAATCTCTTAAAACTATTGACAGTCTTTTAACCAAAAAGCAGCGCAAGAAAAAAAGCTCTTGTCTTGCCAAGGGCCATGGTATGAAATTATTGCTTAGTACCCCCCAATTAAAAAAATTACAGCAATCCAGGAAAAAATCACATGTGGGGGGTTTCATATTTACTATCCCTGCCATCTTAGCTGCTCTCGGGGCTGTGGGGAGCTTGGCTGGGGGATCAGCTGCCATAGCAAAAACAGTAATAGATGCCAAGAAAAATAGGGCAGAATTAGATGAGCAGAGGCGCCATAACCTGGCCATGGAGAAAAAAGGCAAAGGTGTTAAGAGAGCCATGAGTAAGTTTAAAAAAAACAAGAGCCGCTTACAAACCAAGATATTGAAGCTTTAATCAAGCCACTGGGCATCAAAAATTTTAGGGGTGTGTACATGTCTGATTCTTTACCAGAGCAACCACTCAACAAAGAGTGTGGCATTGTTAATTTGGATGAGTACAAAAATCAGGGCACTCACTGGATTTGTTATCTTAAATATTTAAACAATGAGGCATTTGTGTTTGATTCATTTGGAGGTGTTCCACCTGAAAATTTAGTAAAATATCTAAAATCAGCTAATCTTTATTACAATAATGCCCGTGTTCAAAATTTCAAAGATGTTAATTGTGGACATTTGTGTTTATCTGTTCTTAGATATATGTCTCAAATAAATAAACCATCAATTGAAAATTTTCAAAAAGCCTTGTGGTATTTAAAACATCATGGGGGTATTCCATCTCACCAGCCAAAATTCAATATTGAAACTTAGATTACATGATGACATAGTGTATCCCAAAACAATAGCTCTCAGAGCATTTTATGGCATGTACTTGATCCCTAATATTACACACCACAACAACAAAATTGCAGTAGGGGATCAAAAAATTGTCATCACTCCAGGGCAATATAATCTATCCACTCTAAATGCTCAATTACCCAGAGGTGTAGTGTTAAGTCAAAATTCTGTCACTCACAGAGTAGAGATTGTATCTGCTACAGAGACAGTGGATCTGGGTACTATAGGAGAGCTGTTAGGCTTTGAGAACAACACGAAACTTGAAGCGGCCATCAAACACACTGCTATGAATATACCTAAATTCTTAGCCATAGAGACTCTGAATATTCACTGTAATGTGGCCGAGGGTATGATCACCAAATCAAATGGCATAGGCACTCACAAACAAACTGGCATCATTGCAACATTCAAACCTAACTCTGAATTTATGGAGCCAATCATCTACAATCCATCCCCAACATTATATTTTCCTGTGTGCCATAATAGAATAGATAATATTGAATTGATGGTCACTAATGAAAAAGAAGAATTAGTTGATTTTGCTGGAGCCACAACAACTGCAATCATAGAGATTAACATTTAAATAAAAATACATACAATGGAAAATATTGAGAGTTATGAGCTACAATCATTCCCCCCAAACAGGAGGACATTTGCAAATTTAAATCAACCCAACACAGAAATTGAGGTTGATCTTGATGTAGGGGATGGCTTTATACACCCCCACAGAGCAGATCTATACATCAAATTTGATGTTGTAAAGCTCGATGGAACAGATTATCCGGCAAATTCAAATATAAGATTGGTAGATAATTTTGTGCCGCATCTGTTCTCTGAAATTGAGATCAGAAAGCATGGTGTTGTTATAAACAGAGTGGATTATCCCGGCATTACCTCCACAGCTTTGGCCACACTAAAATTATCCAAAACCGAGGCATCATACTACAAAATAGGCGGATTTGAGGCTGGTGATAAGATATTATCTAAGAACCACACTGTGCTGTTCCCTATGCGCCTGTTGCCAGGATTCTTCTCAGATTACAAAGACATTATGTGGAAGGGTGGTTTAAGAATTACATTTAGAAGAGCTGCAAATGATAATAATGCTTTGATGAGGTACAGTACATTAAACTCTACAGGAGAAGCTCTGCCTAATACCCTACCTGATGCAGGCAAATGCATTATTCAGACTATGGAGTTAAGAATCCCTGTTGTTGAATATGAGGCCAGTTATGCTCTTAAACACAAAGCAGATATAGTAAAAAATCCACAGATTCTTCTGCAATTTTATACATATCAATGCGTACAGAAGCCCGCATCTGGCACATATTATGAGTTTGATGCTACAAATTCATTCTCCAGTATACAATATGACATGCCGGATTTTGTGGTGGTACTGTTTCAGACTGGGAGACACAATAATCAGGAAAAAAATTCAAGCAGATTTGATAACTGCAACATCAAGAACATATATCTTAAAAATGGCAGAAATGAGGTATTCCCTAGGGAAAATTATAATTTAGACATGTCCAAGAATGATTTCCTCAAATTATATGAGGCATTTTCAGCATTCAAAAGGGTCACTACTGGCAATACTGACATGTATTACACACCAGATGAATTCAAAGCACAGAGACCCATGTTTGTAATCAACACCTCAAAAAGAAAACAAGTTGTGGTGAATGACAGGACAAACATTAAAATTATCTGTGAATTCCATGAGGCATTACCTGATGACACCATATGTAGTGTTATTCTCATAGGTGAAAAATCATATGTTTATGATGTAAGAAATGAGAGAGTCACGGAGCAATTCTAGAAGATATTTGCTTCTATTATGCTGTTATACAACACACAAACCTCAACTGTATTATCAGCTAGCAGTGAATATCTTATGTGTGGGCGGTTGTATATATTTCAATCTTATATCAGGACTCGAACCCAAAGCCCCTGATTACAATGCAACAATATTAACACTTCTCAATATGGAATATGCCCACATTTTACTGGGTTCTGAGATCTTAATACAGACAAAATTGGATTTTGAACTGCCATAATATTTTCTAAGTCTTTGCCTAGGCTCATATTATCAGAATAGAATTGCTTTCAGCATGAAGGGGGGCAGTTCATTGCCACTGTGTGAAAATATGTATTTTTATCTCAATAATCTTTGTTACACTTTTACATGTTGCAGACATGTTACACTTTTTCCCCTGTCGCACAGAAAGATTAATGACCCCTTCAGTGAATCGTACAGAAAAATCATTAATGCTCCCTTCTAGCGTGTAGATTTTATCTCTTGCGTGCCGGCAAGACATGCAAACAATTAATTATGTTTGCCCGCTTTTCCCCTATTGTATGGCTGAGCGGGTGGTTCCCAATAGAGAATAATTTTGCTCTGTTGAACAACACTTTTTACCAGTTTTCAGATCTGGGAGTTGTATATCAACTAGGAATAATTATTCTCAAAATCTCACGTGTGGAGATATTATTTTGCCACACATATTTCAATCTATCAGGACTCAAACCCAAAAACCTCCTGATTACAAGACAACAATATTAACATTTTGCCATCAGGGGAGGCTTCACATTTTACCAGGATTCAAACCCGAGCCTCCCGATTACAGGGCAATTAAAACCACGCACCACACTCCACTGGGTCTCAGAACCCAATAAATATCAATTCAAGATTCCTGGGATTTTGACAGAAAAACATACTATAAACAATAAGATGATAAGAGAACTTGCCATAGTTTTAAGTATAGACAAATCAATCTGAGGGAGCTCTTCCTTTCTGAAAAATTCCCGAGGGCATTTTTACAAAAATCTTGGATTAGGCAGGGTTCCACACTAGAGCAAAAAGCTCATATGGCCATGTTGAGCTTGTTTTAAGTATAGCCAAACCTGCTTGAGGGGTGCTCTTCCTTTCGTGAGTTTATAATACAGTCAATACCACTACTCTAGCCTCGTAAAACCTCTTCAACCCATAGTTCACTCGTTTTCCACCAAGAAACTTTGCTATTATGTAGTTGAACTGTTCCGCAGGGTTGTTGTCTAAGTTCTTGAGGAGACTTCTGCAGTGAATTGCGAGTTGGCCCACTGCTTCCATGATGAGCGGATACAGACTGGCTGCCTGAAGTTCGGGAACAATATTAATTTCTTCTGCAGATTTTCCAGAGCAGAAGTAGCCACGCTCAAAGCAATGAAAATGTTCACTGAACACATAGCTTGGCCCGTTGATAATATCCTTATACAAATCTGTATGTCGACAAGCAGGTGTCAAACCGTCCTGACTAATACGATGTTTCACGGCCTTTGTCACTCCTCCTCCTAATCTCAGAATGCTGGATCCGATTCGTTTTCTCAGGTGAACATACTTCAGTTTACTATTAGTGCTTATGAGTCTCAGTTTCTTACAATAGTTCCGCAGTAAGTGATTAGTACACTCAATTTTTTCCACTATGGCATCGGTGTAAGGTCTGGCTTCTAGAAGTTTTGCATACACGCCTGAATACCCATCAGCCACAAGCGTAGCGAACTTCACACCGTACAACTCCAAACTTCGTTTAAAGCCCTCCACAATTATATTAGACTTCATGTTACAAACTCCACTAAAAGATGAAACGCACGCGACACTTCAGTAGCAGTTACAGTCTGGACAGTCTGGCCACGGGAGACAAAACCATCTGGAAGGACTATTCCAAACGCGAGAAGGGAAGCAGGTAGAAACAAGCTGTAAAAAATGCTGTGATAGGGTGACCAGACATACTCTTTTTAAGAGTATTATACTCTTTTAGAGGTTCATATATTCTGTACTCTTTTCAATTTGCAAAAATCCCCAAATATACTCTTTTCCTTGCTATTTAATTTCATTCATTATTTTACGCGTAAAAATGCCTTAAAATCCACAGAACGGAAAACGTCAAGATGTCAAGAAACTGAAGTATTTACTCCTTGACTTAAGAGTTTCCTATGAACAATTTCAAGAGTAATTTTCATATTCCATCAACAAGCAAAACATATTTCAAATTCATTGGAATTTAATGATAATGATTAGGGCTGAGCCGATACCATTTTGAACCGATACTCTTACCAATTACCACCGATAGTGTAAAATAAAAAGGAAGTTTTAATTTTGCATAATTTTCAGGGTAATTAAGACTGTCAAGAAGTCGCACGGGATTTTTGCGGACCCCGTGAAAGACCAAAATGCCGGAAAGAATTGGCTGGTATCGGTAGCTGAATCCCAACCGATACTTTCCGATACCGATACATCGGCATCGGTATCGGCTCAGCCATAATAATGATATTTTTGAAACTTACTGTGCAATTTCAAAAGCCGTTGAAAAACATCTTGAAGATGGGGGGGGGGGGAAAGAAAAGAATCAATGATGTGGAGGGGGAGGTCAGTGTGCAAAGATTTAGTACAGGCTGGGTCAAATTTAAAAGTGATTGTGCCTCTTATAAAATTCTTGTTTACTCTGCCTGGTACAAATGTTGGTTGTGAAAGACTCTTCAGTTTTATTAAAACTTATTGGCGAGAGGAAAAAAGTACACTCCTGGTGTCAACACTCGAACAAGTAATGAAAGTGAAATTCAATGTGGACATGACCTGTGAAGAGTTTGGACTGGCAATAAAGGACGATTTAAACGTACTCAAGAAAGCAAAATCATCCCAGAAGTATGAACGATGGTGCCATTGGTGAGAAAGTATTTGTAATTAGCTAATTACATTAGACCCATAAGTAATTTAAATCTGTAGAGTGTAGGCCTATTTTATAGGGGCTATAATAGAAGCAATAACAAATAGCCACCCTTATTTTAGTTTTCTTTTTGTTTTGTGCATGCGCACCTTCAACCTATAGACTATACTCTTTTTGGTCAACAAATATCTGGTCACCCTATGCTGTGATATTTAATCTGTGTGCGTTTGTTTATGTAGTTTTATTTTCGCTCGCTGTGTTGTGTTCGTGATAGCTCTTACACCTCGTAATAAACCGTTTCGAAGTGGAAAAAGAAAATTCTGCACAATCAGTGGCGTATCCAGAAATGTTTCGGGGGGATATGAACGAAATGTCTACTACTACTACTACTACTACTACTACTACTAATAATAATAATAATAGTAATAATAATAATATTTTAATTGAATTAAAGTAATACTAATTTCAATATATACATTAATATATTATTATTACGTGACTAGGTAAAGAGGCAAACAGTGTATATTCATTCTGTAGCTTACCTGTAGTTAAAAGTAGAAACATTTACATAAGAACAAGTGCCTGGCAATTAAATTAATGCAAAATAGAAGAAGAATTGAATACTATTGCATAACGAAATAAATGTTAGATACAGTGAAGTTTCTGATTAATATTGTATACATATTGTTATGAGTTGTAGTATACATCAACCTTCTTTCTAATATCATTCAAAGCCGTACGATCCCAATATAATCCTTGCCTTCTAATAAATTCACTAATGCTAAACGAGTATTGTTATTACTTTATTACTTGGTAATCTTTTCGTTTGGGGGAGGGGGTCAAGACGCCCTAAATAAATAAATACTTTATGTCTTTCAAAGCCGTATGATGTCAATCCTAATCATTGCCTTCCAATATATTCAGAGTAAAAATAGTAGTACTTGATAAGTATTTCGGGTGCTATACTTCAAAGCCGTATTATATTTATAGCTATAATCCTTCCCTTCCAATACGCGTTCAGAGGAAATTATCCATCGAATATGCAAAAATTTCTAAAGGAGTATATTTACATTATTTAATTTTAGTACTTCATAATCCTTTCGGGGGGATCCGGACCCCCAGCAAACTTGTTCTACGTATTATAGCGTAATATTTGCCAAGGAGACCAATTTAATTGAATTACTAAAAATAACGTTACTGGTTTACGTACGTACAATGTAAACGTCTAATGGAAAGTGATAAATACTTCCCCATTTCATGATGTAGTAAACGGATAGGTATTATTTATATTTCATTCTGAACCCTTCCACAATACGTGAACGTCTGTTATTTTGCCGGCGATTTTGTAGCGCTTGAAACTTCATTGTTGTTTCTGCAGCAGACGATTTTCTCGGAGCCCACATCTTACGCCAAACACACTTGCTGCCGTCACCCATATTTTGCAATTGAACACGTCCAGTTGACGCATGCACACTTCCCTGCCTCTTGCGATCGTGTTTTGTCTTCACGAGCTATTTTGTTGTAACCCTCCGCGTTCTACTGTGGGCGGGGTTTAGAACGCTTCTAACTATCTGCACGAGGTGTCGCCACAGTGCAGGGACACTTTTACGTATTGCAAGGGTTTCGTTTTCCTCAAACAGTATCAAAATAGGAAAACTGACTTCTACAGTGATGATGTTAATGTCAAGTACAATGAACATTGCATGACCCCAACAAAACAGTTTTCCATAAGCTTGTGTGGTTAACGAGATAATTGCATGTGAAAAGTACGGTTTTCCCCATTTTTATGCCCAATTTACTTATTAAGCAGGGTCTTTTTTAAAATTTCTGCTTTGTAGGAATTACGCAGCCATATTTTGTGAAGGATAGAAAACAAACCCCGAGGTCCTATCTTTGCTCGTAACTGAAAAATCTGTTTAAAACGGAACGACTGCACTGCGCGTTTTCGTCAATGTATGAAGGAGCCTTAAAACTCTATGCCCAGTGTCGACGATTAGAGTGCGCGTCAAATCTCCTGCATATGGCCTTGAAAGGCTGAACAGCACCAGCGAATCACAGACGTGCGGCGTTGCCAAGCGTCAGGTTAACCTTGCAGCAGGTTTTCGCATATGTAGATCCAAACGTGCGCGCAAGAATATAGTTCCACTGAGACGGGTTCTATTCCGACACAACTGCATACTTGCAAGAAAACAGTTATTTAATTTGTAAAATACAGACAAAATAATACATCCATTAGCAGGTGTGGACTTGATCGGTTGCAATCACTGTGCAGACGAACTTGGATCCGCAGACTCGCCAACTGGAGTTTGTATTGAGCTGAGGAATCCCTGAAGCCCAAGTGCGAGTCGAGCAAGACTGAATACGTTGCAGAGCGCGTGGAATCCGTGATACCAGTGTTGCACATCCCACTATTTTAACCCTATGTTTATTGTGATTAATAATCGTGCTATACAGCGGCGAGAATGGCTGAATCAAGCAAGGTCTCCTGTTCAGCGAGTGTTATTGTGGGCTTCATCCGAAGGGAAAAGCTCTTCAAATCAAGCAAGTTGTTTAAAATGCATAATCCTCCTTACGGAAACAAGATCAAAGTAAAACAGGGCGTGAGGTGATTTGCCGTCAATGGGCGCACGAACTGTATCCCGGGTGTTGAATGATTTGCGGTTTGAGTTTAGGAAGAGGAAACGATTGTTTGTTGTTTGACTACAAAAGAATGTCCCCGGTATTAAAAGATACCCCGTGAGAAGAAACATGTTTATTATTTGGAGCAGACGTGCTTTAACTCTGGGAGGGGCGTGGGCGTTATATTGATTTTTTTTAATATATATATATCACCATGCAAAACCACCGCCAGGGCTGAAGAAACCGACGAGAAAGGGAGAGGGGAAGGGGGAGGCTTATTGTTTCACCCACTGACGGCAATGACGTCTTTGTTGAAGACGCATATATTTACTGTTCCGTGCAAGGAAAGGGATGGATGATTAGCAAGAAATGGACAGACCAAGATTTGAATCCTGGTTTAGTGAAGTGATTCATAAATTGTAACCAGAATAATAGCAGCAGACAATGCACCTGATTGTATATATCCACAATAACAAATCATACTTTTTTTTTTGCTGGTATAACTTGAAGTGCGTGTGTCTTACAGTAAGGGGGGCAAGGGGGCCGTTCCCTTCCTGGAAAATGAAAGTCAACCAAAAATTATGTATTTCACACATATAATTTCATTTTAGCCACAATAATATGTGTTAATTATTGCATTAACACAATAAATTCAAATTTAAGCAATGTTATTAGGGAACTACACTCTTTTGGGGGAAATGTGACTTGTTTGACCCCCTGGGAAAAATACTCTCATGTTTCGAAGATATTTTGCATTTATATTAAGTAATGACACATTTTTTTAAAATAATTTATGTGCCGAAAGTACTTCTAAAATGTTATGTTTCAGGAGACAAAAAGAAACACAAATATATTCCGCTTGACATGCATGCGGGTTTTGATGTGTTGTGCGGTTGGCAATACTGTGGATTTTCTCAGTGTCTGCGATGTAAGCAGCTCGGCGGTTGGGGCAAGACTGACGCGGAAGATTCTGTGCTCAGCTCCCGTGCGGATTGATACATAAAACCTGCTGCAAGGTTAACCTGACGCTTGGCTTAGTTCAGAACCTGTTTCACCTCGCTACTGAATCGTGTACCTGGCGCTCGGATATAAATAGATTATTTCAAGTGTCAATAGTTCAACATATTGAAAGATAATGAATTTGCGAGTATGTACGAAAAACAAGCGTGATTGTAGCTTATGCCGTTCCCTCTGTAGAAGCAATGTTATTATAAACGTATTTGCATTGTATCGTTTTTGCTCTCCCTTCGTTCCTGCTGCATTCCGAAACTTTCCGATTAGCGAGGGGAACAGGGTACATTCGTTCCCGGTGATGGTAGAAGAAGTTGACGAAGAGGATACCGCCACTGATCGTTTTTTCCGTGTGTTTAGTGGGTGTTTGCAGCATGTCATTGAGTAAACCAAGTGGTAGTGAGTGGCAGAGAGTAAGTGGGTATTTCGATCAAAATTGACATCAGATTTATCACAATGAAATGACAGCTTATACATTTAAAGACTGGTTTCTGAACAGGTTCCTTAATTACTTGGAAGAAGGAAGCATAATTATTATGGATAATGCAAGTTATCATTCCGTAATAGTTAACAAAATTCCGAACACCACTACTCGCAAAACTGACATTCAACAATGGTTACAGCAACGCGGAATAAATTTTTCACAAACAGAAACTAAAGCAGAATTATTACAACGTGTTCTGCCGTTTAAAAATCAGGACAAAATATATGAGCTCGATCAACTTGCTAATGAAAGGGGGCATCAGATTATACGACTGCCGCCATACCATTGTCAGTACAATGCAATTGAGCTTGTGTGGGCTCAAGTAAAGCGTCAGGTTGCCAATAGAAACAGTACATTCAAAATTGTGGAAGTTGAAAGACTTGTTAACGAAGAACTTAACAATGTAACACAAGAACAATGGGCCGCTTGTGTTAAACACGCACAACAATTACAGGAAAACGATTTTGTAAAGGAGATATGTCGGGATGAAATTTTGGACCCAATTATAATAAATTTGAAGGACAGTGACACAGAGGGCGAAAGTAGTGCGGTCAGTGACGACGAGGTCAACGACGGCAGTTGTTGGAGTGACGAGGAGCTCCTGGCAGTCCCTCTGGCATAATCAGGTATGTTCTTTTCTCCCATTAAGTTTATTATATGTTATATTATCTAATGTTCCGTGCTCTCCGTGACAAGGTGTTTCGCCCAACCACGCTGTCTCTTTTCCGTGTGAGATTTCGACATGGCACCGCCGCAGTGCGCTGCTATTGGCTATCGCCATATGCAGGAGATTTGACGCGCACTATAATGCGGGTGTGGGGCAGTTGCTGTCCTCCCCATTTTGCCACTTTCGCCCTCGCACTATGATCTCTTAATGCTAAGCCTTGTATACCAAGAAAACCTTGCTCCCCCAGGTTTGATATCCCATTGCCGCTTCTCTACAGGTCCATCCCCGATTAGCCTATCTGTACATAAAGTGATCTTAAAACAAAAATTAAAATCAGTTCCTTAAACAGACATGGAATGCAAGAGCAAAATGAATGTTATTTTCATGGGCAATTTTCTTGGTAACAGAACGTTATGAATTAATTGAAAACTTGAACATTTAGCATTACTATACATTATAACACATAAAATATGTTCAAGTTTTACCCTGGGATGTACGACTAAGTTTCTTGTCATACGTCAGGCACTTCACGACATCTATAATCGATTTCAACTCACATCCACTGCAACATGTCCACGTCTACTCCCATAAAGGGTTCCGTGAGCCATTTCACGTAACTCATAAACCCTCACCTTGGAATATGTCCTCAGGGGAAAATCGAAGGTGTTGGATTAATGAGAATTATTTGATAATTCATGAATACCTCCGTATGTAGAATTGCTCATGCTCCACGCCATTTCAAGTCTCCATAATAAATGATTGCCTAGTTATGTACACGATTAATCACTAGTTTGGTTTTCGTTGGCCGGTGAGATGCCATCTACAGGGCATTTAAGTGAAATATTGATGATATTGTGCGACTTGAGCGTAGGTGTCGCCATCTTTGAGTAGGAGGACGTAATCTAAAG
This sequence comes from Lepisma saccharinum, assembly GCF_977018435.1. Classification (NCBI taxonomy): domain Eukaryota; kingdom Metazoa; phylum Arthropoda; class Insecta; order Zygentoma; family Lepismatidae; genus Lepisma; species Lepisma saccharinum. The sequence continues at coordinate 35,703 of NW_028143780.1, forward strand.
GAGATTCCAGACCCAAGTGACAAATGACACAGTCTTCGTTTTATGTCTATACGCAAGCAAACCGTTTAAAATGAGTACAAAACTATGGAATGGAGCGTGGAGCTTACCTGTTCCTGAAGTTGGATATAAGGGGGTGACCTTTTCTACGGACTCGGACACCCTTCTACGTAGTACATCCTGAACTTCATTTTGGATACTAGCGAGGCTCTGGCGTCTGCACTCACGGCCAGCATAATCCTCCGTGAGGCTCGTGTTGTGTGCTGTCCTTGCTTGTTTGTGATTGTCCTTTCACTCATTTCATCTTATCACCATTCACCCTCAACTTCGGGATTAGCCAAAAATGACAGAAAAGTGAAGTAAAACAAAACGAATCAATGTTCCTGAAGTGACCATGTTTTCAAAACTTGTTAAAAATTTGCTTGAAAATAGCCATAATTTTTTAAAAGTTCAAAATGATTTTGAGAATTTTGCTTTCACTAAGGGCAATAAAACGTATTTAGAGCTATGTGTCCTGTTTTAAAATTGAATGGCCCATTCTTTGTGAGTGTCCGTTCATTGAAGTTATAGTTACGGAAGTTTTTGCAGTGTGTTTCAATTATTAGTTTCGTAAATCATAGAATTTGCAATTCTGTATCTAAAATTATGCTTTATAGTACATATTTGCTTAGCCTAAAGCAATATGCAATGCAAGGTTCAAGAATTGAGTAGGTTAAACTCGGGACTTGTCTAAGAGCAAACAACGTTAGTCAATATGTACAAGTAGGCAGTGACGTGCACTGAGGAGTAGCTAGTCTAGCAGAGATAGATCAATCAATCTCACATCTCGAATTATATTCAAAATCTCAATATTTATTGTCTTGTTAAAGCCACAGTTCATATGCAACACTTTCTTTTCCACGCGCTTCTCGTCCATCGATGTGATCCGCGGGCAAAACTGGCTGGATACCCCCTAGCTCGCTCTTCTTCCGCCTGACCAGTTTCCAGGTAGAAACGGCCGGCCCAAGGAAAAGGAAGATTTCTACCTCTACCTCCCTTGTCCCCTCGCCCCCCGCTGCAATGGTTGAAAGCCCAGGCTTTCAGGTCCCCCCAGTCTATCTCCTATAGGACAGATAGGGGATTGGTTTCTCATATTTTTTTTTGTAAATCCTCTAAAAAACACAGGGTAAAATTTTCTGCAGTACTTATGTTCTTTGTATTTACACAACCTTTTATACGTTGTACAATATGTACGTATGTATAATATGGGATGTAGTTTTATTATTTATTAAATGGGAACGTGTTATGTGCAGACAATAATGTTATGCTTTCTTTCTTTTTTTTCTTTTTCAAATATGGAATATATAATGATTAAATTACAAATATGTGCTCAGGCTCTCTCTCTCGTTTTAGTAGTGTTTTTTTTTATTTAAATATACTACTCTTGGCCTCTAACAGTCATAAATACGGATGTATTTATTTAGGCAAGAGCATATTGTTGTTGGTTTGGTTTATTTTACTTCGCTTTTCTGCCATATTTGGTTATCGCGAAAATGAGGATGAGTGATGATATCATGAAATTAATGAAGGGACCTCATATGAACAATCCAGGCCAGGATTCGAACCCGTGATGAGTGCGCATTCTTGTCCTATGTGTTGTACTCTGCAGTGAATAATGAAATAATTTGGAATGAAAAATGTATCTCAGAACTCAAAAAGTCAAATGAATATCATTGAAGAAACTACAAAAAAGTGTGTTGTGTTTTGTTACCTGTCACCAAATCAACCAACCGTGGGGGAGTGGTTATCACAGCACGCTACGACACCAGGAGTTCCGGGTTCAAACCCCGACCTGGGCATGGGTGTTCTTTGTGTTCGTCCCTTCATTACTTTTATGGTATCATCTTCGCAATTAACCAAATGTGACAAAAAAGCGACGCTAAGTAACAAAAATGAAATCAAATCATTGATTGATTGCTCAATTTACTTTATTTTACTTTGTTTTTCCGCCACTTTTGGTACGATAAAATTTATGAAGGGACACACACAAAGAATACCCATGGCCAATCCGAGATTCGAACCCAGGATCTCTGTTTTAGAGTCAAATCAAATCGTTTTTTTTATTTTCGAATGTGAGTGGGGGTTACGTGTACTTTTTTCTAGTACTCATTCATAATTTTGCAATCTTCTTCTGTTATTGACATTCTTCTTTTTTGTACGAATACTGGGCCCTAAAGGGGGAAGGGTGTGACCCACACCAACACCCCCTTGAGCACGCCCCTGACTGCTATATTCCTTTCCCGGATTCTCTGGAGTAAGAAAACGCGAACGCGTTCTGTGTGCATGTTGAAGGGTGTGCGCCTCATCCAATGAACGCACGGAGGGGAGGGGCATCCACGGGAGGGGGCTCATTCGCGGTCCAGTAGTTCCGTAGTAAACATGTCAACTCGCAAGTCTAGGGGAACTCTGCATTCAGGAGAGCGCCTCATAGTGTTGAATGTGTTCGAGAACAACTTCTTTGAAAAGTTTAAAACACATGCCTTTGTTTTTTTTACAAATGTTTAAAACAAAGTGTTTGAAACATGTTTTTCAGACTTGTTTAAAACAAATTTTGATACACGATGTTTCATAGTTTGTGGTTATTTGCATGTTTTTTGATAATGTATGTTTAAATTTGTTTTAATTTTTTTCTGTTCTTCGTAGCATCAAAAGACAAATAAACGTTCAATATTATTTGTTATTTGTGTAAAACAATACACTGGCCATTGTTAAGAATAAAAGAAGAAATTGGCAGCAGAAAGCGTTTTGCTTTACGGCCGTTACACCGCGCAGCACTTCGTTGCTTTCATCCCGCACCCTTCCCCACCTAGTCTGGCCCCGCCCACAAGCTTTCCCCCTCTGCGCGTCGCTACTCCAGAGAATCCGGAAAAGCAGTATACCTCAAGTGTCGACGTCACCGCACGTCACTGCACGTAGGCTAGACAATGAACTATACAAACCAACGTGAAACTCAGAGGCTTCATAGCGGGCTTTGTCGAAATTAATATCCTGCGTTTCGATTGGTTTGAGAATTGTGAGAAGCGCTTTGCATTCTTTGCAGTTATGGATATTTTTAACAGCAAACACATTTATAGAAGATGCTAATATTTACCATATTCTAACATTGAAATTTAACTGTCTGCCACAACATTTTTACTGAAAATTGAATATAATTTAACACACATAATTTAACTTCATTTAACACTGTTAAACTTTCGAAAAATAGACGTTATTTACAAAGCTCCCCCCTGATAAACCGTGAGCCCCCCCCCCCCTGAAGATC